>NW_026863679.1:0-109461 GCF_026571515.1 Ruditapes philippinarum | reverse complement strand
TTATTTTCCTTGTCGGGGCATAACTTTTCTTTTTTAAACAAACTGGTGGAATTCAAACAACTTTATACAATTGTCAAACACAATAAGGGGGGAAAGTGCAGTGCACAAAAACCCATAGCTCTATCTAAAGTTTACAAGTTATTTGCCCTTTGTTACTTTTCCATTGATTTTTTTGCCGGACCATAATTAAAGACTAAATGGTTTGGAATTCAATATAACTACATACATATGGTCAAGCACATTGAGAGCAAAGTGCATGCATAAGAACCATAACTCTATCTTGAACTAATTAAGAGTTATGCCTTTGTTAACTTTTCCTTGTCCGGGGCATAACTTGAAAACACTACTGGTTGGAAATTCAAAAACAACTTATACAATTGTCAAACACAATAAGGGAAAGTTGCAGTGCACAAGAACCATAACTCTATCTAAAAGTAATTACAAGTTATTCCCTTTGTTACTTTTCCATTGCTTTTTTGTCCGGACCATAATTGAAATAATGGTTGGAATTTTCAATTAACTTCATACAATGGTAAAGCACATTGAGAGGAAGTGCAGTGCACAAGAACCATAACTCCATTTGACTAATTACTGAGGTTTTTTCCTTTGTTAACTTTTCCTTGTCCAAGCATAACTTGAAAAACTACTGTTTGGAATTCAATACCACTTCATACAGTTGCAAGGACATTAGAAGGAAGTGCATGTGCCAATAGCCATAACTCCATTTTGACAAAATACAGATTTACTGCCCTTTGATACTTTTCCTTGTCAGGATCATAACTTAACACGTACTGGTTGGAATTCAAAACAACTTCATACAATTGTCAAGCACAATAAGAGGAAATGCAGTGCACAAGAACTATAACTCTATCTTCAGTATTTATAGAGTTATTGCCCTTTGTTCCTTTTCTTTGTCTTTCTGGACTTATTACAGAGTAATTCAATTAAACTTCATCAATGGCCAACCACATTGAAAGGAAATGCAACATACAAGAACCACAACTATCTTTAATTGCCCACAACCATAACTCTATATTTCAATTCTTTTACAAGGTATTCTGTTACTAGTAACATCCTCATTTCTGAAGCAGTCTTGTGGGGGTATTAATCACATTTAGTGATAGTTTTAGTTCTACTTGGTGGAATTACATTTGTTCAGTCAGCTGGTAATGAATTATTTGTATGCAGGAAATGATAGATATCTGAGACAAATGTTAATACATTCAGAAATAAATAATTGAACAAAGCTGTCCCACCGGGAATGAATATCTTTCTAGCTGGTGTCATAATATATATTTGTTGTTAATATACTAACCTTTATCTACCAATTAAAATACACATGTATAGTTTTGTATTAAATGCAGAATGGAAATAAAGCCTCCACTTTCAGGAAATATTTGTGTATTGTTGTCTTCACATTATGTTAACTGTGTTTATTCAATCTGGTCGCTCATTGAAAGAAAAAACATAACAGTGAATAATGAATGAGTGTAGGTTCTGTATTGAATATATTGAATAATTTAAAATAATTTTATGCGTAAAAGTTCAAATAATTTAGTAAATAAGAAATTTCCTATTTATTTGAGGGAAGGTTAATATTGAAACGCTACCATTTAACGTGACGTTGAGCCACTTTGTCGCCAGATCTTTGCACGACCTATAGCCATACAGTTTTTTTTATACATTTTAAATGAAAGGAACGTCATAATTTGATCAAAACAATTACATGCAATTCATGAATTTGCCTTTCATACTCTGGCGTTTTTTTCCACAAATGCTCCGACAAAAACAATCAATTTCTTTAAAAAAAGTATTGTAGGTATCAGCAATAAAAGAGTGACATTGAAATTTGCTTATTAATTTCTAGTGGTTAACATTTTACCGACTATGAAATATAAAGTTTCAAATCGAAATTGGATTTCGATGTTTTTATTCATGCCGGAAAACCCGTCTGAAACCAGCTCATGCGCTCAGATGACGTCATTATCTTTATATAAAAACGGTTATAAAATTACTACGCTACTACGAAAATAGTATTAACAAAGCATATGCAAGTGTTCATCCGTGCTGTTCTATAGAAATTAGACACTTAGACTTTTTCCTACATTAGTAATAAAAATATATGAATTGACATTTTTTCTTAGTGTCCAGCTTTATTTGTCATCCAATGAAAACGCTGCATTTCTTCAAAATTCTGTGCGTTAATTTTCATAGAAGAACAAAAACCGATACTATATCGAATTTCGTTCATAGTCGACTTCTATTTTTCATAGTACTTCATAAAACCGCATAGTGACGTAATAAAGTAAATAATAATGAGGCCAAATAAAGCTTGACACTAAGTATGTTAGTATTCATCCTTAGCTGTTCTACAGAAATTAGAAACATTCTCCTGTCGCTATCGCTCCCGTCGAAGTTTCTAATTTCTGTAGAACAGCTCGGATGAACACTAACATATACTTAGTTTTTACTTTAACACGTGCAGTATCTTTTTCGCCAACACGTTTTGTCTTAGTTTTTACTTTAACACGTGCAGTATCTTTTTCGCCAACACGTAGATTTACATATATCCTTTATCCATAAATACAAAATTAATATAGGTTGGCCTTTTGACGTCATTTTTTACTTAATTAATATTCAAAAACGCCCACGAAAGCGCATTTGCAAATTTATGAAAATGACTATTATTACAAACGCGGTTCTATGAAGCACTATAACAAATAGAGGACAACTATAAACGGAATTTGATATAGTATCGACTTTTGTTCTTCTTAGTCCGTTCATAGTAGCCTTCTATTTTTCATAGTGCTTCATAGAGCCGCGCTCGTTAAAATAGGTATAGCGACGTCATAAAGTAAATATTTATGAAGCCAAATAAAGCTTGACACTAAGTATGTAAGTATTCATCCGTAGCTGTTCTACAGAAATTAGAAACATTCTCCGATCGCTATCGCTCCTGTCGAAGTTTCTAATTTCTGTAGAACAGCACGGATGAACACTAACACATACATAGATATTTGAAACTTGGTAATTTGACCACAAAAAGTGGGATGGCTGCTTTAAATCGAGTATGATATGCAAGAAAACATATCAATCGTGATGACGCATCGGATTTATTTAGATATTTCTATCCGGACAGATATTATTATGCAAACACTAAATAATATTCAGTTTCTTTTTTATGCCCCGACAAAGTGGGGGGCATGTAGCGTTGCACTTGTCCGTCCGTCCGTACGTCCGTCCGTCCGAGCAAACATTTTGGGTTTAGGGGCTATATAACAGAAAAGAGAACAAAAGAGAACAATAGGTTCATTCCGTGATCAAAGGGTTTAGGGGCTAGTAGCCCTTAAGAAAACAAAGAAAATAACAAAGAAAATAGCCCCTAAAGCCAAACTATTGGAACGTCCGTCCGTCCGTCCCGAAATCTTGTGAACGCAACGCCTCTTAAACCGGATGGCAGATTTTGCTTAAACTTCCAGGGATGAACAACCTTAATGTGTAGATGGTAGTAAAGGAAGGAATTTTTGCTGCGACCAAATTTAACAGAATTATGGCCCTTTGTTGATTTTTTCACTATATACCATATAGAAATTTTGTGAACGCAACTCCTCTTAAACCGGATGGCAGATTTTGCTTAAACTTCCAGGGATGAACAACCTTAATGTGTAGATGGTAGTTAAGGAAGGAATTTTCGCTGCGACCAAATTTAACAGAATTATGGCCCTTTGTTGATTTTTTCACTATATACCATATAGAAATTTTGTGAACGCAACTCCTCTTAAACCGGATGGCAGATTTTGCTTAAACTTCCAGGGATGAACAACCTTAATGTGTAGATGGTAGTTAAGGAAGGAATTTTTGCTGCGACCAAATTTAACAGAATTATGGCCCTTTGTTGATTTTTTCACTATATACCATTTAGAAATTTTGTGAACGCAACTCCTCTTAAACCGGATGGCAGATTTTGCTTAAACTTCCAGGGATGAACAACCTTAATGTGTGATGGTAGTAAAGGAAGGAATTTTCGCTGCGACCAAATTTAACAGAATTATGGCCCTTTGTTGATTTTTCACTTTATACCATATATATGTTGTCAGTGGGGGCATCCGTGTCCTTTGGACACATTTCTAGTTTGGTTCTACACATCCTCTTATGCCTGGAAAGACCCGAGCAAGAAACATTACTTTTTATTCAAAACTAACTGATATAACCGTTATCATTGATATTTGTGCGCAATACGTTATCATTTCCAGAATATTTCCAGTTAATCTAGTCAGAATGGGCATGAATGCTTAGATGACGACATATTACAACTTTTTAAAGTCAGTGGTTTCAGTTAATCTACACATATGTAAACAAAACAGTGAATTTTAGAGAAGAAGCCGTACGTTACCACGATCAAATCGGTGGAAAATTCTCTCGCTTCGAATCTAGTGACGCGCATTTCAGATGAAGTACGGGACGAACATTATGAAATAAAATCCTGTGTGCCCGGAAAATTGTGGAGAATTTGCTATTTGTACCTTTACACTAGAACATTACGAATTTCAGAGCAAAAAGGGAAAAACTTACTTTTCGGCTGCATCCGCCATCTTGTTTGTTTGGGTAACGAACGGCGTGATTCTCCACCGTGTGTGAGGCATTCTAGTGTAAAGATATACTATGATTAGAAAATATTTAGAATTGCTACACAGTCTATTTGTAAATCTAAAATAAACATGTTTTGACTTCACACAAAGAAGATATGTTTATGTATAAAATTATTCTTCACACTAAAGGTGGTTACAATATCAATATATGGTGTCATTAAAAAAAACTGGTAGTTTTGTTAAGAAAGGACCAACTTAACTTGTTCCCATACATTGTTTATTCATCCTTTTATTGGAATTGAGACATGATTATTTCATAAATTATAATGAGTTTAATTATTTATTTGTTTAAAATATTTTACTCAAGGATGAGCATGGTATATCTTTAAACTAGTTTATTTCAGTTGATTAAGTGATAGTTACGCAAAATATAGAATATTAATAGAATTATTATAAATATTAAAGCATAATATGTACATTGTACATATTAACTTTGATATTGTAAATATTTCGATTATATAATCGCTGATTGATCGAAAAGGGCTGTTCGATTATTTTCGATGATCGATTATGATTTTTGTTCGATTAAGAAACCCTATATGTATGTATCATATTTTGCACCAGATGTTACTTAAGAGTCAAATTTCAAACATATCCAGGTGAAAAGGAATGCTTTCTGCGTTATCTCTCAATTCATGTATTACTCGGTGATGCAATATTGTTACATTGTCACAGACATGCATCCGATTTCCATAAAGCTGAGAAATATTTGACTTGTCGAGAAATTAAAATGAAAAAAAAATCGTCATCACCTTTTCATTTACAGAAAAATCGATCCTAAAACTACTGACCAGAATTGTTTAAGAAATTGTGGACTGATCTAAATTAATTATCTGGTTACAAATCCAAGGTTCAAGCAACTTTTATTGATGATGATGATAGCTGTGGCAACCAAGCAGATACTGACACCTTTATCACTGCAAATTTATTCAACTCTTAATTGGCAAAAAGTACATGAATACCATCATGCCATTAATTAGAATGGTTATAAAACCTAAGCTTGTTGAATTACATGCATCTAAGCTTCAGTATGTACCCCCTTTCAAAATACATAACCAATTAAAATCGCTAGATATTACAAAGTCATGTGGCTCAGATGGCCTCAGTGCCAGGTTTCTAAGATATCAGCCCCACAGGTTTGCTCCCGTACTTACCAATATATTTAACAATAACATTCTTAACAATTCATTTTCAAATATTTTACATAAAAGGGATTCTTAAAGTGACCAAAAAGTTTATAGTCCGATTTCCATACTACCCATAATATCAATTATTATTGAACGTCTTAACATAAAATGCAATACCTTGAGAGAAATCAAACTCTATATCAACGCCAGTCATTCATGTCAAACTGCACTGATATAAATTGTTGATAATTAGATTACAGCTATTGACAAACATGAAATATTTGGTTCAATTTCCATCGATCTCTCTAAAGCTTTTGATTATGTGGATCACTTCATTATTATTGAAAGGCCAAGAGTGTATAATTTTGATCCTTCATGAAATCTCCTATTTAGATAGCAGAACCCAATAAAATTACATATTCTGTTTATATGAAGACTACTGGTGTTCGTCAGGGTTCAGTGCCAGATCCTATACTATTTTTAATCTATATCAATGACCTATTTTTGTCTTTTGAAAAAACACCAAAAAACAACAGACATTGGATTTTTTTGCTGATGATACACAATGTACCACCCTTTCAACTTCTGGTGTATCTCTTAAACAGAGTAGTTGAATCTCTCTCCCTGATCTTTTAAATGGTAACAATTGGTGTGATTTGAATCGCATGTCTATTAATACAACCGGTTATTATTCTTGGTTGGAGGCCTCATGGAAGATTAATTAATGTAATGTTCAAATGAGTTCTCTCGTTTAATAAAAGTCGTATTATTATTATAATTATTATTATTATTATTATTTTTATTATTATTATTATTATTATTATTATTATGAAAAGTATTTTAAGCCTGTTGCAAGACGGTAATTCGGTTAAATTTCTTTAGTTCAATTTAATTGATTGATAGAATAAGCCTTTTTATTTTTCGAAATTATTAGTTTTTCTAAAACTAAAATAAGCAATTATTGCACGTTATGTTTTAGATTAAATCTATATTTTGTATTTTCTGACGTGTTTGACAATGGAAAATTTACCGATACGGCTATAAGCACGCTGCCAGGTTGTCATGAATTCGTTACGAGAATCAAGAGAAGGATCGGAAAACAAATTGTAAAAATGTGAAGAAAAAAACATAAACATGAGGAAAAAGTGAATTATTTTCGGAAATGCATCCAAACGTAAAGTAGTAAAAATCTCCGATAACTTTGCTATATTAAAACAAGATGGCGGAATTCGATCAACAACAAGCGCCAATAAATCTCTCGCTAGAGGTGGGTCTGGACGGATTGTTTTCACTTTTCAGAGCTGCTTATACCTTTGTTACGTACTTTATCCCATTTCAGATAAAAGTGAAGGCAGTCGTAAAGTATGAAGTCGTCCAGTTGTCTTTTTGCAGCAATGCTGTTCAGCGTGGTCGGTAAGTAATGCGCCGGTTTTGTTTGTTTGTTTGTTTGTTTTTTGTTGTTTTTTTTGTTATATACGTATAATCATTAATGAGCTAAATCGTATTTTAATTATCAAATCATAGAACCGGAAGCAGTTCATAACCGTATATAGGCTAAATCCCATAATTTCCGTTGAGTGATATCACAGCATTTGTACATTCATCTGCAGTCTTTTAAAAGAAATGGGTCTTGTTGCATTACTGAATGCATTTCTTACAAAACCAATTAGTTCGGGGATGGGGAGGGGGACTGATAAAAGCATCTTGTATTTTTTAATCAAATTTTCTTGTACATTTTGTAATTGACGAAGCATTGGCACAGAATTTGACTTTGCAATACAATAACCCCTCGCATTTGCAACGAGAAGGTCCAAATTCAAATCCAGTTTAATTATGTAACATGGTAATGGTGATTCATTCGCTTTTTACATATGGACCTCGTGCAAACAGCAATACTTGAAATATGTTAACTTTCATATTACAGTATTTGGAAGATAAAAACAACCTATATTATGATTTTTTTATTTGCTTGGTCATTGTATGTCTTACTAAAATATTTTTTTTCTTACCTCATAGCGATATCAGTCACCAAAGCAGATTGCGGGGATCCACCAAGTATTCCGAATGCTACTAACAACGTTACTGGTACCTCGCCTTACCCACAAGATACCACTATACGCTATGATTGTGAACTCGGATATAATCCAGTGGGAACCAGTCGCTTTTACACTTGCACCGGAAAAACATGGACAGACGGAAACTTCCGGTGTGAACAAATTTATTGTTCGCATGTTGAAACACCGGAAAACGGACGAGTAGAGAACACCCCAACATACGAAGTTGGTACAATTATTCAATTTGCTTGCAACGAAGGCTATGCGATGTCCGGGCAAAACAAAATGTTATGTCGCATAGATGGCGAGTGGTTGCCTTCAACGCCTCCGATATGTACCGCAAAGGATTGTGGGGAATTCGGGTCAATACAAGACGCAGATTTATTCCAGGATAACTCTTATATTGAAAGAAATCACTATGGTAGTGTCGTAGAGGTCACGTGCCTTGATGGGACGACTCCCATTGGACCATCACAGGTTAAATGTCAAGCTAATGGTGAATGGGGATTGAGACCAACATGTGAAGACGTGCCGTGTCCACCATACCCAAATACAGACTCGCCGTGTATTTCAGAGTTACAAACTTTTGGTGTTTATCTCTTTATTAATTGTAAAGAAAATGTAGCTACACATTTTGGACCAAATGCTGCGGAGTGTATATCAGGTCAGTGGGATACCACGGAAATGGGATGCTTATGCGATTGTATATTACCAGAGTATAACTCTAGTAGCTTGACTCTAAATGGCCTCAACGGTCATGGTAATCTTCCACATGCAACGATGCTGGATTGGACTTGTCATGACACTAGCGACAAATCGTCTTTAAAGCTCGTCATGTGTTTGGATGGAAAATTTAACATACAAGATGATCAAGATAATGATATAATATATTCAAATCCATCTGATTTTACTCGCATTATTTTGCCTCAGTTATGTAATTTACCACCATTAGTGTCATTATCATCATTATCATCTCAACCATCAACAACGACATCAACAACATCAAACATCTGGTCAAAACCAGAAACAAAATCATCACAATCAAAAACACTACATTCTTCCATGTCGTCACAAGTAACAGTCTCACCACAATCGATAATGCTGTCATCTACCATGTCAACACCTGTTACAGCCTCATCACAATCAATAACGCCATCATCTACCATTTCTTCACCTGTAACAGCTTCATCACAATCAATAATGCCATTATCTACCATTTCATCACCTGTAACAGCCTCATCAAAATCAATAACGCCATCATCTACCATGTCAACAACCTTAACAGTCTCATCACAATCAATAACGCAATCATCTACCATGTCAACATCTGTAACGGCCTCGTCACAATCAATAACGCCATCACAATCAACAATGCCATCATCTACCATGTCAACACCTGTAACAGTCTCATCACAATCAATAACGCCATCATCTACCATGTCAACACCTGAAACGGCCTCGTCACAATCAATAACGCCATCACAATCAACAACACCATCATCTACCATGTCAACACCTGTAACAGTCTCATCACAATCAATAACGCCATCATCTACCATGTCAACACATGTAACGGCCTCGTCACAATCAATAACGCCATCACAATCAACAATGCCATCATCTACCATGTCAACACCTGTAACAGTCTCATCACAATCAATAACGCCATCATCTACCCTGTCAACATCTTGAAACGGCCTCGTCACAATCAATAACGCCATCATCTACCATGTCAACATCTGAAACGGCCTCGTCACAATCAATAACGCCATCATCTACCATGTCAACACCTGTAACGGCCTCGTCACGATCAATAACGCCACCAGCTACCATGCCAACACCTGTAACTGTCTCATCACAATCAATAACGACATCGTCAGCCATGTTCACATCAGTAACAGTAACATCAGTTACTATATCGACACAATCAACAACACTTCCATCTACCATGTCAACACAAGTAACAGTCTCGTCACTTTCAACCAACCCTTTTACAATATCATCTTTATTTACATTACCATCAAAATCAATTTCAACGATGCCATCATTAAAGGAAATATCGTCAGGGTCAATATCACCGTCATCGTCAATCTCAATACAAGACACAAAAATGTTAAAAGAAATTACATCCTCTTGTTCAATGCCATCGACAGTTACAGTATTGTCAAAATCAGTTACATTCTCGTCTATAATATCACCACAAGTTCCACTAGTATCAAAGATAATATCATCCTCTTCTACATCTCTTTTGAGCACGATGACGTCAAAGTTAACCACCGTTCCGGTATATTCTGCTTCTTCGTCAATGCCAACCCCGCTTACTGATGAAACAACAACAGGTACTTATGGTGTACAAAACAGTACGCTGTACAATGCGAAAGATACCGATTCTACGTCACGTGGCCAAATTTACGTAACTGCCTCAACAGACAATGTGTCAAAAGAAGATTCCATTAATTCAGGCACAATCCATTTTGACTTTTTCCTCGGCTCAAGTATCTGTTGCATTTTCCAGATGTTTCATATCCTTTGGCTGAAACTTTGAGTACCTCTAAGTATATGCTCGAATCTCCCATGGACAATTAAAGAGACTCCAAAATCTAGCTTGGGTCACATACAGACAAATCAAACAACTTGTCCCTAACCGCACTGTATTCAAATTCAGTTAATGACTTTGGATACTTTCTTTTAGCTTACGGAAGGTCAGATGTTATTCTCAGGTGCCTGCTCATGTCTGACTCATAAGTCACAATATGCCACCTGACGTCATCATCCACCAGATAAGCTAGAAGGTCGCCATATCAGACCATATGTCGGAATGACAACACCATACAAAAAATCATATAGCCCCGATACTTTCATGTACATGGCAACAAATGTATATTCTTTTAACATGATTTTAGCAGTACATGTATTGAGTCTGAAATACTCGACAAAACATATCACATATTTAGTTAATAACGCATTATCTTTGAGTTTACTATCATTACCATTTCTTTCTATCTTTCATTTGTTCTTTCTTTCTACTCGTCTATTTATTTTTATACTGTTAAACTAAGATTTCATTTTACATGATATATTTTTATACAAAGGGCGTTGCAGTTAATACATAAACAAATCATTTGTCCATCTTAAATTTCTACTTAAGTAAAGCATGCGGAGTTGTACTTATTCGCACAGCAAAAGGTAATTAAACTGTTGCTAAATAATGATCTTAATTTTCGATTTTGTTTTTAACTGTTACTATGATTAAGCAATAGCTCAAGCTAACTATGAAAACTGGTCAATGATATGCATGGCGTTTACATTTTGGGTTGTTAACACTTAAGGTGTCATGGTTTCACGGGGTTTTCATTAAACTTTGTCAGGATGTTCATACCAATTTTATAATTTATCTTTGATGAGAATTTTTAAATATGGATCAACTTGGGACCAGATCGAATAGAATAATAACATTTAATTTACACTCACCGAATTTTATCAGAATGTCTCAATGATATACCAGCATGTTTGAATAAGAATTATTTTAGCTCAAAAACTAAGTCACCAGATCATATAGAAACAAATACAAAAAACTTGCTAACATACTAAAAATCACAATTTTAATTTGATCTCCAAAAAATTTTGGCGAATTATTTATTTTGATTATATATCATGTGGTATTGAATATGAGTCATCTTGGATCATATTTGGTAAAAATGTATATCGCCAGGCCACAATGTTGATTGAGTTTCACGAAAACAAGTCCGATTGGAATCAAAAACATGATTGCCAGGTCAAAGTCGAGAAAACCTTGTTAACACAATAGAGGTCACGATTTTGTTACAATGTTTGTTTCAATGATATACAAGTTATGCTTAAAAAATGGGAATCTACGGTCAAAACAAGCTCTCAAGATTAAATCAAAAAAGAAAAATGTCCCTATTCTAAAGTTTGCAATTTTTACTAGGCCTGCATCGATTTTGGCAGAATGTTCCTCTCAGTGATATGCATAAGTGGGGTTTAAATTTGACATAATTTTGATCATCTTGGGTCAAAAAGTAGGTCATAAGATCAAATCAAAGGAAAGCCATGCAAAACCATGCTATCCCATCGAAAAATCATTGTTTTCTTAGGAATTGATCATACTTTTCTTCCAGGATGTCTATAGTAAACTTGAATTAGATTCACGTGAGCAAATGAGAGTCACCATAGCCCGGCCTCTTGTTTTGTAATGGTTTGCAGAACTGATAAGTATATCCATAATTAACTGATGATATGTTGATGATGTGTTCATTAAAAAATAAACGTTACATTATTTTCATTCTTATCCGATAATACATTTGTATAAACGGTATAAAGGTATAAAGCACGTTGAAATGGCATTCGTTTCGATGTCATTCTTTGCAACTTCGGATAATCATAAAGAAGAAGCGAGCGAAAATAAAATAAAAGTTTTTGTAAATATTACATATAACTTGAACTTTTGTCTTATAATAGTGCATTTATTTTTTCATTGTTTAAAAGAGTCATAAAAATGTACATATATCTCTTTAATAAAACGCATACACATGTACTCATGACAAATAAACCAGTATCTAATTAAAGATATCTTTACGTGTCTTCTTCATTCATTGGTCTTCAACGAATTGTTCTCCAACCAGAAAATGTTGATGTTGTAGAATCAGTACCAAAGGGTTATATTCTGATTCACTCTGGTTATTTCTCAGCATTTTCAGTTGGAAATATATTTTGGAAATAAACGGCGAGATAGAGAAGAAAATATTACAGAAATAAACTCATTTTCCCAATAGCTTCCATTCAAACATAAGATTCTAGTGTCGGAAGGTGTTTATCTCCAAGATACGATGATCAATATTGAAGGTTTATATTTGGATCACAATGGAATATAAAACGGGTAGTTTCCTACGCAAGAGGTTTCGCTAAACCAAAGAATGCTCTGAATAAATATTGGAAATTGATACTATCAGAAACAGATACATACTGTATGTATACTTGTCACACATTTACCATCAGAAGGAATTTTAGACTTATAGTGGAGCGGAAAATAAGGTATCTCCTGTCAAAATAGTGCAAATTGTGATACAAGCATGAAACTTTCAGGAAATCATCTTTAGACTAATATAAAGAGATTCCAAAAAATATATCTGCTCATCAAAGATAGACGCCATTTTCAAATTGGCTGCCTTATAAATTTGACGTACATAATAGCTCATTCAGTTAATTTTTGAACAGACCTGAAACTTTCACTAAATTATGTATTAAGTTTCTCCTTTACAAAAATTTTAATTTTGAACAAAATCTGCGTTCATACCTCTTCAGAATTCAAGATGGCGTCCAATATGGCCGTCGATTTTGTGCAAAACTGATATATATCTCTTTTGTCAAATAATTTGTATCACAAATTATGCATATTTCGATAAAAAGTATTTAAACATATCAAAAATAATCAAATTATATGTAAACCACAATGTAAGTCAAGCTTTTTAAGCTATTTATCCAAAAAGTATCTTTCAAAATATTAAAGAAAAAGAGCCAATACATGTATTTGCATATTTGTCTAACATGGGTTTCTAATAGGTCTTTGCACAAAACTCAAAAGAGTTACTTACTTTTTTTATAGTGTATTTGATGTTTAATTTTCTTAAAGTGTATTTGATATTTAATTACCACTATGTGTTTATTGTAAACATAAAATCTGTAGGTTTTATATTTTGTCAAAGTGGGTGGGGTAAATTTATCTGAAAATTGAAAAACAAAACAACGAAGTTTGTAAGTTAATTTTATTTCTTTGCTTTTTGTTAAACTTTCTATGAATTCTTAGGAAAATATTCACTGTTAAAAAGTTTTTTATGGATTTTTTTTTTCGTTCAGGTCTAGATGGTGTGCTAAAATATCAGTAAATGCACATACATTCATGGGTATACAGTCAGTAATAAAATGTGTTTGCAAAATATAACTTGTTTCAATATTCTTAGTATTGTCAGTTAATTGTAACGATAGAAGACTGAATATAAATCAACAAAACATGCGTTTCTTTACAAAAAGATAAAAATTGCTTTAAAGTCAACACAATGAGAAAAATGATTTTTGCATTAGATATCATAGTCTTACTGAAGGCTTGTTATCGTACGATTCAAAGTTATCTCTTTCATGTCATTGTAATTAAGTATAATTGAATTAGCACTGTTTATAGAATAACGTATCTACACATATGGTATTTACAAAAGATACAAAGTAAAATTAAGGTGACTGATACATCATTTAATCTATGTGGAGTGAAATAAGTATATCAATAGTATCGCTTGTCCCACATATACTTGCTGATGATTTGAATTATAAAGTATGAACTGTCTGTCAAAGATTATTCAAATTTCATGTTCCCCATTACACAACCCTAGACCACTCACCTAAGATCCACTGCAGAAAAATTGCCATAACTCTTTAATACAGAAGTAAGATAAGATCATGTTAGGAATATCAATTTTTTCACCACATACAGTTATGATTTATGAACTATTTGTAAAGGTTCGCTTCAAAGGAAACATGCCCAATGTCTAGGTACTCAGAACTGTTTCACACAAGAAGACTCATATTGTTATATTCCTATATGAGTCCATATAAACTAAGTGACTTGGTCTTATGCCAATAATTCATAATCTTTATAGAGTATCAAGTGATGTGTCATGATAATTTTTCTGTTCTGGGAACTTAAGTTCATCATCATCATCTTCAGTAATCGCCTCACTCTTCATAGAGCATAATCGCGATGAAACTAAAACTATGTACATGCGCACCAATTGCTTTCCTCTTTACAGTTAAAAATTGTCTATTTACATCTTTTTAAAATCTGGTAAAAACTGGTAATGTGTCTAGTTGGTGGTTGTGTGTTTTATCAGCGCCGACTTGAACCCCTCCAAGGTTGGTTTCTCAACAACTTGTATGGGTAGGCGATTCCAGAGGATGATGGTGGCCGGAAAGAAGCTGTTCTGGTACACAGATTTCTTACAAGTGAGCTGGCTGAGTTGTTGTTGTGGCTGTCAGCAGCAGGTGACCATACAGAGGAGGCATACTCAACGCTTGGCCGTATGTAGGTGTTGTAGGCTTTGGCTTTGGCATCTGGTGGGCTTGACCGGATGTTTCGGCGCAAGAAAGCTAGTGTTGAGTTGGCTTTTTTCGTTATGTTGTCGATGTGGCATTTCCAAGATAGGTCTGGTGTGATGGTAACTCCAAGATACTTGGCCTGGTTGGTTACGTTGAGGGTTGTCTGGTGTGTTTTGTATGGGAAGATATTGGGGTTCCTCTTGGTGGTAATTCGGATGACCTCACATTTGGCAGCATTGAACTCCATTTGCCATTCCTTCTCCCAGACTTGGAGGCTGTCAATGTCATCATGTAAGGCACGGGCATCATCCTGGCTCTTGATCGTCCTATCGAGGAGACAGTCATCAGCAAACAGTCCTCGACTTTACCCTAGATGGTAGGTCGTTGATGAAAGCGAGGAAGAGCAGAGGACCTAAGACGCTGCCCTGGGGCACTCCGGAGGTGACAGGGGATGTGTGAGAGTGTGATTTTTAAGACAGATTTAATTCAATGCAAACCTAAGTAACATACCAGGGAAAGCCATTTTTGACTGCACAAGCATGATTAAAAGGCCTGCCTGCCACGAGGGGCACTTAGTTTTGAAAGACTTATGAGGAAATCACATGTAAGTCCTCTTTTGGAGAACTACAATGCCTTGAACTTAGATATTCAACATTTTCAAGTAGAGAAGACCTCTTTAAAAGTTACATAAAACTCTCTTTTCATCACTTAGAGCAGATTTTACATAGTAAAAATGTTTAAAAAGTCTTCTCAAAAAGCAGAATGCACAGAGCAATGAGCATAAATACTAAGCATGTACCATCATCTTGTGTATTTAACATATTGAATGAATCTTGCTCATAGCGCCACCTGGGTTTATAGACTTGTATAGGAAAACACAATTAAAACACAAATATTTCACAATCATATATGGTATGACAAAATTGATACACCCAATTACCTACGTTTATAAAGAATTGTGACCTTTCGTGATCTACGGTCATCATTGCCCTGTTATTGAAATAAAAAATAGATATAAATTAATTATGACTTACAGTTATTTTATTTTGAATCATCAAAAACTGAATGTATGTCAGGTGATATAATTGATATACCTGTTTCACAACACATAGATGAGATGATGTGACAGTAGCCTTATATTTACTATATGCAAAAATTATTATCTCATTGAGTTAGCTTTAAAGCCAGTTTTATATTTTCAATATGAAATTGTGAAGGAGTTAATAATATGCGTTAATGGACAACCTTATTCATGTGCATGTTTGCTATTTAAAGAGTTTGTTGAATTAATAAATAATATCAAGATATTGAAACAAGTAATATCAACCGAATTTAATAACTGAGTGTATACTAACGAATGTATGTGCATTTATTGAAATTTTAGCTCACCTACTTGACCCAAAGAAAGACATATTTTTTATAGCTTCCTACACAATAAAACCAAAATAAATTCTGTATAAACCAAAGAAAGACAAAAATAACTTTGTCCAATAAAGAATATCATTTAATAGGAACATTTGCATAAGTTTTAACAGAAAAAACACAGAAATAGAAATAACTTGTGTAAATTTTGTTGGTTTTCTTTTAATTATCGGATAAATTTACCCCAACCACTTTGACAAAATCTAAAACCTACAGTTTTTATGGTTTTCTTACATGTTAACAGCAAACGCCTATTTTTAATTGAATGACAAATAAGGAATAAAGTAACTTTTTTAATTTTGCATGTAGATAAAGCCACATATCTCCAGTTGTTGTGTTAGTAATAACCAGTACTCGGTGGGGATATACATTCAACGAATTTGCGTGTTTTTTAGGTTGGAGTGGAACGGGGTTGGTGGAAAAAGGAATAAGAAAAAAAAAAGAAAAAAAATATTAAAAATTTTAAGTTTCTCTTTATATACTTTTAATAACCGTCTGGCAGCTTGCAACAGCATCCGGTTATAATGACAATACTTTTCAAGTAACGGATATACTAACTTATTTTTCCATGCAATCTTTGCATCAACGACACTTTATCATAAGTGCGTAGAATTCAAACATTAGTGACGAAATTGTCAAACTGCTACACATAGATAGCGTCCTCTTAACTTACTAACTTTGTTTACTGAATTTGCCCAGGTTTGAATTTTGTACAGTGCGCTCGAATTTTAAGCCTTACAGAGCTGGGAAAAAAGTAGTTAGCCTTTGGCACTAGTATAGAGGATATATATTTTAAAACACAACGTGCTGATTTTTTCAGTAAGTATATTTTTCTTAAATTATTTTCTCTGGAATTTTCACCCTTTACATACTTCTATTTCTTTAAACGGACTGATTATTTAATATCAGAAAGTTTTCCAGCTATAAATTACGGGAGATCGGTTTTCAACTCGTGTACTTGTTCTTGAAAAAAAATCGCCCCTGGGATTTAAGAAATACAACGGCGGGTCGCAGAGCGAAAACATGCTAATTAGCGGGGGCGCGGGGCGAAGTTTAATAAATAAATTTTATAAATAAGCGTGTTTTCGCTCCGCGCCCCGCCATTTTATCTGGTTAATTCTCGACTTTTTGCTTGGCGGGTGCGTTGCTAATTAGCGGGGAGCCGAAGATGTCGCCCCGCAAGTTTAATAAATAAAACGTCGCCCCGCACCCTCCGCTAATTAGCGTGATTTCGTCCCGCTACCCCGTCAAGCGAAAAGTTGAGAGTTAACTAGATGTTACTAAATAATAATAATAAACATTTTTGAGGAACAATCGAAAATGTTTGCTTATTTGTAAATGTTAATATACATGTATTTATTTTGTTCTCTGCTCTTACCAATAAACTAAAGTCAAAATAGTTATCATACATTCCTAGCTGAGATTTTCATACCCGAGGTTTGCAAATATCGCGTATATCAGATGGTATCTATTCGGCCAATGTCTATAAATTATTTACAGGTTAAGAAAGAACGTAAACAGACAGAAGACAAAAGAAGATGACATTGCTTGATGTTTGTAAAGTCATGCTGGCATCTTTGTTAGGTGAGAAATAAACTAAACTCATGTTAATATTATCAAAAGGATATTATACATGTGTTGAAAAAAAATGAAACTATATCATATCTCTCATCAGGAATTTCTTCTGACGTATCAATTGATTTCCAGTATAGCTCTGCGAAATGTGTATCAAATACACATACAAAAAATGTATAAAAACTAAAAGAGGCAGTACGGCCAGTTTTAGATCGTATATGTTTAATAATGTTAAAAGACAATAGCCATTTGGTTAAATAATTACAGACTCTTATTACGTTTCTATTAGGTATGTGTATATGTTGGATAAACGAAAGACTGGACAAAATATATTTCTTGACTTTCAACAGAATTAGAGAGAAAAAAACATGAAAAGTTCAAACGGAAACCGGTAACTCAGTTTGTATATTAATATAACATTTTCAGGAGCGGTCTGCATCAAAGGAGAGTGTGAAAGTCCACCAGTTATCCAAAATGCTTATAACAACTTAACAGATACACCGCCTTACACCCAAAACACGCCAACATACAATGTAGGTACAATTATTCAATTTGCTTGTAATGAAGGCTATGCGATGTCCGGTCAAAACACAATGCAATGTCGTATAGATGGTGAGTGGTTACCTTCAACGCCACCGACATGTACCGTGATGGACTGTGGGGAATTTGGGTCAATACAAAACGCAGATTTATTCCAGGATAGCGCTTCTACTGAAAGAAATCACTATAGTAGTGTCGTACAGGTCACGTGCCTTAATGGGACGGGACCTCTCAGTAGGACCATCACAAGTTAAATGTCAAGCTAATGCTGTGAATGGAGATTGAGACCAAACATGTGAAAGGCATGCAGTTGTCCGCCATACCCCAAACCAGGATCTCGCCGTGTATTTCAGAGTTTACCAAATTTAGTATGGTCATCTTGTTTATCTCTTTATTAATGTTTGTGTAAAAAATGTATCTACACATTTTGGACCAAATGCCTGCGGAGTTGTAAATCAGTGTCAGTGGGTGTGGATACCACGGAAAATGGGAATGCTTATGTGATTGAATTACCAGAGTAGTAACTCTAGTAGCTTGACTCTTAAATGGCCTCAACAGTCCATGGTAATCTTCCACATGCAACAGTGCCCTGGATCTGGAATTTTTTTCATTGACAGCTAGCGACAAATCGTCTTTAAAGCTCGTCATGTGTTTGGATGGAAAATTTAATATACAAGATAATCAAGATAATGATATGATATATTCAAATCCATCTGATTTTACTCGCATTATTTTGCCTCAGTTATGTAATTTACCAACATCTCCACCATCAACAACTACATCAACAACATTATCATCATCTTCTTCTTCTACTAAAACGTCTTTAATATCACTACTTACCACTGGCCTTAGAATGACACAAACTACTGCAATGACAATGGTTTCTGTGTCATTCCCAACAACACTATCGTCCTCTGAAATGTCACTCCGAACATCATTGTCAAATTCTACAACAGCATATTCCACAATGTCAACACGGGTAACTGTATCATCACAATCAGTAACACGATCTTCTTCCATATCAACATCAGTGACAGTTTCGCAGAAGCCAATAAGATCATCTTCAACCTTATCATCATTAGAAACAATATCTTTTCAATCAATGACATCATCATCAATAACGCCACCATCTACCATGTCAACACCTGTAACACTCTCGTCACAATTAATTACTCCATCATCTACCATGTCAACATCTTTAACAGTCTCGTCAAAATCAATAACGCCATTACAATCAATAACGCCATCATCTACCATGTCAACATCGAATACTCTAATACCAGTTACAATATCGACACAATCAACAACACTTCCATCTACCATGTCAACACAAGTAACAGTCTCGTCACTTTCCACCAAACCTTTTACAATATCATCTTCATTTACATTACCATCACAATCATTAACGCCACCATCTATCATGTCAACACCTGTAACGGCCTCATCACAATCAATAACGCCATCATCTACCATGTCAACACCTGTAATGGCCTCATCACAATCAATAACGCCATCATCTACCATGTCAACACCTGTAACGGCCTCATCATCAATCAATAACGCCACCATCTACCATGTCAACACCGTGTAACAGCCTCATTCCACAATCATTAACGCCACCATCTATCATGTCAACACCTGTAACGGTCTCATCACAATCAATAACGCCATCATCTACCATGTCAACACCTGTAACGGCCTCGTCACAATCAATAACGCCATCATCTACCATGTCAACACCTGTAACAGCCTCATCAACAATCATTAACACGCCACCATCTACCATGTCAACTACCTGTAACGGTTTTCATCACAATCAATAACGCCACCATCTACCATGTCAACACCTTTAACAGTCGCATCACAATCAATAACGCCATCATCTACCATGTCAACACCTGCAACGACCTCGTCACAATCAATAACGCCATCATCTACCATGTCAACATCGAATACTCTAATACCAGTTACAATATTGACACAATCAACAACACTTCCATCTACCATGTCAACACAAGAAACAGCATCATCACTTTCAACCACACCTTTTACAATATCATCTTCATTTACATTACCATCACAATCAATTTCATTGTCTTCAACGATGCAATCCTTAAATGAAATATCGTTACGATCAATAACACTGTCTTCGTCCATCTCAATACAAGACACAAAAATGTTAAAAGAAATTACATCCTCTTGTACAATGCCATCGTCAGTTACAGTATTGTCAAAATCAGTTACATCATCGTTTTTAATATCACCACAAGCTCCACTAATGTCAAAGATAATATCATCCTCTTCTAAAACTCTACCGAGCACGATGACGTCAAAGATAACCACCGTTCCGGTATATTCTGCTGCATCGTCAATATCAACACCGCTTACTGATACAGCAACAACAACAGGTACTTACGTTGAACAAAACAATACGCTGTTCAATGCGAAAGTTACCAATGCTATGTCACGTGGCCAAATTAATGTAACTGCCTCAACAGACAATGAGTCAAAAGATTACATCAATTCAGGCACGATCCATTTTGACATTTTCGTCGGCTCAAATATCTGTTGCATTTTCCTGATATTTAATATTCTCTGAATGAAACTTTGATTTTGGAAGCCATAATAACTGTTCATGGTTACATCTTGAGTCGCCACTCACCTCAAGTTTATGCTCCCGTGGACACTTTAAGAGACTCCAAAATTTAGCTTGAGTGACATACGGACAAATCAAACAACTGGCCCCTAATCGCTGTGTATTTGAATCCAGTTAGGGACCTGGATACTTTCTTCTAGCTTAGAGAAGGTCGGGTGTTCTACTCCTGAGCCCGCTCATGTCAGACTCACGATAGGCACCTGACGTCATCATCGACCAGTTAAGCTAGAAATTCGCCATATGCGACAATTTGTCGGAGTGGCTTGAATCACACACACGCGCGCGCACCAAAGCACGCACACATTAACACACACACGCACACACACGCAATCATATTACCCGGATACTTTCTTAACATGATTTTAGCAGTATTCAGTCTAAAATACACGAGAAGACGTAAATATCACATATATTTAGTTAATAATGCATTATCTTAGAGTTTGTTATTATGATGCATTTTTTCTTTCATGTGTTCTTCTTTCTCTATACTGTTAAACAAAGATTTCATTTTACATGATGTAGCTCAGATATTTTTATATAAAGGGCGTTGCGGTATTCTATCAGATCCTTGTATTAAGCACTTTATACGAACAAAATCATTTGTACATCTTAAATTTCTACTTATGTAAAGCATGTGGAGTTGTACATATTCGCACTGCAAAAAGTAATTAAACTGTTGCTAAATAACGATCTTAATATTCGTGTTTTTTTTCTTGTTTTTTTTGTGTTTTTTTTTTTTTTTTTTTTTTTTTTTTTTTTTTTTTTGCTTCTTTTTTTTAATGTTACTTTAATTTCACCTGTGCGTGAACAATTAACATTTGTTTTGTCAATGTATTGGCGTTTACATTTTGAGTTGTTAAAATTTTAGAGGTTTATGGTTTTCATGGGATTTTCATTAATTTGTCACAATGTTCATATTTATAATATATTTGATGAGTTTAAATATGGATAAAAGAAAAACATCAAATTTACACTCAAGAGGTCACAGTCATCGAACCCCGAATTATTGTGGGTCAAAAACTAGGTCACTAGATCAAATGAGCGGGGGAAAAACTTGCTAGTTAACTAGAAGTCACAATTTTGATTAACAATGTTTGTCAAAATATTTAAATTTATTATACATCAAGTGACATTGAATATAGGTCATTTTGGCAAAAATGTGTGTCACCAGGTCAAATCAAAGAAAATATTTGTTTACACATTACAGGCTACACTTTTGATTGAGTTTTATTTTGTCAGAATATCTATCTTAATGATACATAGGTCATATTTGAATAAAAAAATATGGTCGCCTGTTCAAATCAGAGAAAATCTTATTAACACAACAGAGAATGTTTGTTTCAATGATATACAGGTCATGTTTATTATTATAGGAAATATTTAGTCAAAACAAGTTCGCAAGATTAAATCAACAAGTTGAAGAAATGTCTCCATTCTAGAGTTTACAATTTTTACTAGGCCTACATCGATTTTGGCAGAATGTTTGTCTCAGCGAGGTTTAAATTTTGCTTTATTTGGGTCATCTTGGGTCGTAAAGTAGGTCATAATATCAAATCAAAGGAAAGCCATGCAAACCATGCATTCCTATCGAAAAGTCACTGTTTTGTTAGGAATTGATTTTTTTTCTCAGAATGTTAATAGTAAACTTGAATTACACTCAAGTGAGCGATTGAGCGTCACCATATCCCTTTTGTTTTATAATGGTTTGCAGAATTGATAAAAATATTCATAATATCAACTGATGATGCTAATGATGATAATGACGAAGAAGAAGATGATGACGGTGACGACGAGGACGACAACAAAGACGGAGATGATGATGATAATGATGATGACGACGACGACGACGAAGAGTTGTTGTTAAGCTTGTTATTTCGTTTTTTACCATCTGTATCATTGTTTCATCTGATAAAATCCCTGTTATCTTGGCAGTAATATCTGCTTTATATGGTAATATATATTCTATCATCAAGATTGTTTACCTCGTAAATTACCTCCTGAATGTCGCTTAATCCTTGCCATACTTAATATCTTAAATGGACTTGTCAACCCATTATTTTGGACACATACATAAGCCTACGTCATTGTTAGAGAAATTAACAAAATAAGTACTGACTGAATAGCGAACAGTTCAGACCATGATCAGTTTGTATGGAAGTGCCCACTGGTCTTGATCTGCACTGGTCGCACAGGACTGGTGGTAATAGATGTCGCCAGGAGACTAAAGGTTTGTATAAAGCTATGTAAATTATAATAACTGTAATGTTTATTTTGTATCAATGTAGATGTCAGTGAATATAAATGAAGTTTTATGTTCATTCTTTTATTTTCATTCAATAGACATTCAATTTCATCAGCCTTTGCAGCCTTTGTGACAAATCAGAATATGAAAATTCAATGGGAGAGTTTCGAGATGTTTTGTATTTACAATGTACTTTAAGTTGCGTTCTTTACGAGCCTTTACCTTAACATATATCAGGACTTTTGTTTCAGTAGATAGTATTTGTAATTGTATTACAGGAGTTAAAACTCATCATTTGATGCTAGGTTATAATATCAATCCTTAAATTTTTTATTCATTAAATTTGTCTTTGAGGTTGAACAACGTGCAGCACCCATCACTTGAAAATTGGTTTATCACTCTTGTATTATACGTGATTGACTGGCCTATTTCAGGAGTAATTTTTAAAGAAACACTAATTAAAACATGTGATAAGTGCATACAAATTAATCTAAAACTGTGAGGGTGTACGTTTATTTTATTTTATTGATTTTCTTTTTATTTCGCGATTGGATGGTCACTTTCCGTTTCAAAAAGGACTTAGTACTACCAAATATAATTACACGCCGTTCTTACGAAGCACCAAGCACGTTGTGAATGTAAATAAAGAAATGTCAAAATATTGATAAATTCACTGTCTCGTTTCTATCTATGTACATTTTACAACAGGTTCCTTTACTGAACAATTTTGTATGGCTTATGTTTGCGTGGTTATTTAAAATAATATTGATTTCTTCTGAAGATGAAGATGTACGCGACCGATCAAGCACAGTAGGCCTACATGTAGATCTACTTCCGTGTTTCATTTATAACGTCATAAGTCATAGTTATATTTATCAAAAATCGTTTTCGCTTTTCTATAAAAACTTGAAACTTATATTTGTAACTTTTAGTGTAATGTCAAGCTTTGCTCAGTATACATATTATATTACTCTTAAGTACATGTAGGTGTAATTTGTAAAAGGGAAGTTGGAATAATTAGAGAAATGAAAGTACATAAAGTTGGTAAAGTTGAATCAAATGATGGAAAAGTTTTGAGGATAGTTCATATATCAGATACACACATGAGACATGACCAGTATTTAGAATCAATACCAAAGGGTGATATACTGATTCACTCGGGTGACTTCTCAGCATTTTCAGTTGGAAGATATTTTGGAAATAAAAGTCGAGATAGGGAAGAAATGATTAGAGAGATAAACTCATTTTTCCAGAAGCTTCCATTCAAACATAGGATTCTAGTTGCTGGTAATCATGAAATGAGTTTTGATCGTGAACATAGACAATTTATAGAAGAACAATTGACTGAAGTTGTTTACCTCCAAGATAAGATGGTCACTATTGAAGGTTTAAACATATATGGAACACCATGGAATATAAAACGGGTGGTGTCCTACGCAAGAGGTTTTGCTAAACCAAAGAATGCTCTGGATAAATATTGGAAATTGATACCATCAGAAACAGATATACTCGTCACACATTTACCACCAGAGGGAATTTTAGACTTAGGCAAAAAAAGCTTTGCTGGAATCAGAAATTTGTTTTCATCCAATGACCCATGCAATGTATGTGGAGATGTACATGAAACGAAAGAACATTGGGGATGTAGGGGATTAAAAAGAACTGTCTTCAAAAGAGTAAGGTAAGTGATAGAGCACCTGGATAAGAAACAGAGAAGTATACTAACTACCTTCTTATAATTAATAATAAAAGCCTGCCTACTAGGTCAGCTCAAATACATGTAAACAGACTATTTTAGATTACCTGATATTTTTCCTTATATGTCTGGTTTATGTTTGATTTTGTGATTTTTTTATGTGGTGTTGATATCTCTTAAACACAAAAGTTTAGAATGAGTGATTTAAAACATTGCATTATGTTGAAAATAAACATGGAGCTTAGTTTGGAAAAAAAGTTTATGAAATAAGGAAGTAAGTTTGAATTTGTGATGCTTATAATTTCTTTGATATACATGTATATGCCAGGTAAAACTGTTGTCTGTCATATATAAAACCAGTAGTGCAGGGAGATTTTATGTATATGTATTTCTTAAGTTGTGAGACTTCTTATCTTTATTTCAAGCAAACTTATAAAAATACATTTTAAGACTTCTTATTTATATTTCCAGGCAACTTACACATTTAAAGACTTCTTATTTATATTTCAGGCCAACCTTACATCTATTTGGTCATGTACATGAAGAAAATGGTGTAACGACTGCTGACGGCATAACATTTTCAAATGCAGCAATGAAACTTATAGACAACATTAATGTTTTTGATTATTACTTGTGATAATGGCTTTATAATAGTTTAAGTTGATAAATGTTAGGAAATACTAGATGCAACCATGTTAAATTATCAAAGAAGATCATATATGTTTGTAATGATATATGCACTGAACATTTAACTACCTCACAAGACAGACTTATTTTACAGTGCTGTTAATCAACCCTCAACAAGTTCAGGAATTTATTTTACCATCTATTATCTATTGTGTTAGACATAGATACAGAAAATCTTTGTGAAATCTTTGTGACATGGGAAAGTTTAATAGTGTTAAAAAGAGAATTTTACACTCTTCTTAACCAACCTTGAACAAATTTAAGAACCCATATTTCCTCCTGGACCAAATCATTTTTAGGGAAAATTTATTATATGTACTGACTGAAAAGCGTTAAATGTAGACCATGATCTTGTGCAGCACTGGTCACATTTGTAGATTCAGTGAGACTAAAAAAAGGATTGAGTACCACACTAAATACCATATTCAGGTATATACCGACAACAGGGCTTGAATGATATAATGCTTAAATCATGCCTTTTTACCCAATGGAATAACTTTAAAAGGTCTAATTCATCTTTTCACACCAATTTTTGTATGTAAATTAATGCATGAAAAATGTAATAATTGGTGAAAAAACGATATTTGTCTATTTTGTTATCATGATTGTTTGCAAGCCTCTAGAGGTACCGCTCCAATCCTGTATTGAGTTAAATCCTTGTAGATTCAGTTGCCACAAGCAAGCATATTGTTATAAAATGGATGAAAGAACATTGATATGGGTATATGAGATTAAAGATACATGTACAAGAGAAAAATATATTTTCACATTTATAGAATTATATGGGCAAAAAGTATGTATTCAATAAAAACTCCTACATACATTCTACCATTCATAATGAGTCAGACAAAAAGATGGATTTTTTTCCGACCATATATTTACAATATATTTTTGGAAACAGGTTTGGCATTCAGGGACTTGGGTTTTAAGTTACGTCAATGTAAAGGTACATTATATTTATATTGTGACCCTCCAACTTCACTGTCAAAGGAAGATTCTAGGTGCATTCTCCATGCATTATGAAATCAGAGTGAATTGCCAAATTGATACATATATTTATAATATCTTTATTTTCTAGTAATGACGACTGTAGCAGGAACATTGATATATTCGAATTATTAATCCATAGTTTATGCAGGTTTTATGTCATTCATTAGTTTACATTTTTAGATTTTCTTTTTGAACAACAGATCCTCAGTATAAACTATTTGCTATTTTAGACATGCATGTATGTATTATCTCCCTTTTTCCAACTTTTTTAATGAAACACATTTTTATAATGATAAATTCAGCTCTTACTTACCATATAATTTTACTGATAAATAAAAATTTTCTAATATAAAATGTAAAAAAAAATTGAGTACATTGTTAATTTGTTGGTGTTCTACATAATTTGTTACCAATCATTTTTTAGCTCACCAGAGCCAAAGGCTCAGGGTGAGCTATTAATTAGTATCAAAGGGGGATGCTCCGTCGTCCGTCGTCATGTGTCAACAATCGTCTTCTTCTCTGAAACTACTGGACAGATTTACTTCAAATTTGGTCTGTAGCATCCTTGTGACAGTCACACTTGAATTTGCTCATGTCATTCCAATTGGCCCCTTTTAGGGGTCAGGAGAGCTAAAAATAGAAAAACCTTTAAACATCTTCTTCTACAGAACTAATGAATGGATGATCACCAAACTTTGTCTGTAGCATTCTTAAGTAGTCTTTTATCAAGTTTGCTCATATTAATTTGATTGGCCCCTTTTAGGGGCCGCAAAAGCTAAAAATAGAAATACCTTTAAATCCTTTAAATGTCTATTTCTAGAGAATATTTGATGGAAGATCACCAAACTTTGTCTGTAGCATTCTTGGATAGTCTTTTATCAAGTTTGCTCATATTCATTTGATTAGCCCCTTTTAGGGGTCTCTATAGCTAAAAATAGAAATACCGTTAAATGTCTATTTCTAGAGAACTAATTGATGGATGATCACCAATCTTTGTCTGCAGCATTCTTGGGTAGTCTTTTATCAAGTTTGCTCATATGAATTTGGTTGGCCCCTTTTAGGGGCCGCTTAAACTAAAAATAGAAATACCTTTAAATGTCTATTTCTACAGAACTTATTGATGGATGAGCATCAAACTTTGTCTGAAGCATTGTTTGGTAGTCTTTTTATTATTTTGATTGGCCCCTTTTAGGGGCCGCTATAATTAAAAATAGAAATACGTTTAAACATCTTTTCCTACAGAACTTATTAATAGATGATCACCAAATTTTGTCTGTAGCATTTTTGGGTAATCTTTTATCAAATTTGCTCATATTAATTTGATTGGCCCCTTTTAGGGGCCGCTAAAACTAAAAATAGAAAAACCTTTAAACATCTTCTACTTCAGAACCAATTGATGGATGATCACCAAACTTTGTCTGTAGCATTCTTGGGTACCCTTTTATCAAGTTTGCTCATATTAATTTGATTAGCCCATTTTAGGGGCCACTTAAGCTAAAAATAGAAAAAAACTTTGAATATCATTTCCTACTGAAATAATTGATAAATGATCACCAAACTTTGAAGCATTCTTAAGTAGTCTTTTATGAAGTTTGCTCATATTAATTTGATTAGCCCCGTTTAAGCTAAAGCTTAAATACCCCAGGTCATGGCAATTCTTCAAATTATTGTTTAAACATATTCTATGCTCAAATTTAATATAGAATGTATTGACATTTCAACACTGAAAAGCAGTTGTTTCTGGTGAGCGACTCAGGGCCATCATGGCCCTCTTGTTTAGGTATTTATTTTTTGTTTGTTTTTTTATTACTCCTCCTGACCAGAATGCTCACTGATATGTTGATACAATAAATAATTAACCCAAAGTTTTCTTCTTGCCTTTAGTTACCAGTATAGAACCAGGCTAGCCTGTACATCTGTGCAGGTCTGACCAGGCTCTTAAAGGTCAATTTTAAATTTGTGTTTTGTTATTGAAATCCTTTAAAGATAGAATGGACTGTTCCTAATTCAAAGGAAATCAAGTTCATTGAATTTATTGACATGCCCTGTGTGATATTGGGTAAGTAAAAAAGCGTGGCTAAGTACATTTCGCTTTGATGTCCAAACTTGGCAAAGTTCAGAAACTTTGACTAAGTCGCCCAAATCGCCCAGTTGCAAGAGAGCCCTTAGACCTTAGGTGCCCTGCTGTGCATTATTTCAGAACCACCGACATTCTGTACTCTACCTGGATAGCTTACTCATATGAAAGAATATAAAGTCTTCGTCGAGATTCGAACCTACATCGATGAGAGGCAAGTGGTTTGAAGTCAACAACTTCAACCACAGCATTTCAACAAGATCAAACACCAGTATACTTTCAAAATTGTTTGATGTTACCAGACATAAGTAGTATATCTTGTCCTTGGCATATGATCATAAATATATGAAGTTGCGCGAGAATTGAAAAACGCTGCAGACCAAATCATTGTTTTGACAATAGGAATAAAATTTAAGTAACTACATGTATTTTGTATTATAGTTTATAAATATCTGAGAAAAACTACATGATGTGCTACAAACTTAGTCATCTGAGCAGTTTGATTGAACTACAAGTTTGTTTTATTTAGTGTTATTTTTTTATTATTCATAGACGTGTGTGGCAGCTATCTAGCCTAAGTTTAATACGGAAGTGGATGGTGCTGCTCGGGTGCCGGCTTGTGCCTGAAATAATGCACAAGAGGTGTTCCTCCACCATAAAATTTGAAAGAAGCCGTATGACCTTAATGGACTATACATGTACTGTATGTGTGATTTATAATCCAACAATTTAATCAAACAGGACAATTAACATCATATTGCCACTTTCTATCAATACTCAACAGATGCATGCATTATAATAATATAAGCCTTGGGGAGCAAGGCACCTTGAGGTAGAATAACTGACCTCCTGACGGCAAAGTAGCTAGATTATGATTTTATGAAACTGAATTAAACGCCATGTGTGCAATGCTGTCAACTTGATAAGGTTAATTGCAATACATGGCAACTCGGGTAATGTTCTTGTCGACACTCAGTATCTCAGTTCTGGATATTTCAACATAATGCCACCCGTCTCATGGTCATACCCTTTTCACTATCTCAACAACATGATTCTCTTTTTACAATATGGCTAGCATGAGCTATGGCCTGTTTAAGGCCATTAAATTAACCTCAATGTTCATTGTCTTGATACATTGGCATGACAGAAACCGGACATTTTTTAATGGCTTGTGAAGATAGAATGTTTACCTTCAGAATCCTTCAATGTTCTTGGCAATATCTGGATATTTTATCATCTATAACCTTGACCTTGCAAATATTAATCAAAATTACATGTGTCACACTTTTAGTCATGATAGTTATTATTTGTGTTACAATCCATTAATAAATGATGACTAAATGGTCCCTGTACACATCTGTTTTTATCTTAACTTTGACCTCTCTATGTGGCCTTGACTTTGGTAGCAGTGACCTTGATAATACATGCAATACTTAACCTCACAATGGTGAACATTTGTGCCAAGTTACATTAAAATTCCCTGAATGTCGAAGTTTTGCTCCGAACAAGCATTTTTCAATGACCTCAGTGTGACCTTAACCTTTAACCTAGGTAAACTTGCTCCTCACTGCTGTGGGTTCGAACCCCGTCAATGTAGACCAGACTCTATAATGCTGGCTGACCAACTTTAAATTTTCAACTTGATATCCCTAAAGTTGATAACGAACAGTTCCAAAACAGGGAAGACAGACATGTCCATTTTGTTAATTGACCTTTAGACAAAACAATAACACAAACTGTTTCTTATCATTTTAATATTTGAAGTAAAAGAGACTACAATGTAATTTATACATCATTTACAGATAAATGTTTGATTTTTATTTTATGCATGGTTTCTCATACAATACACATGAAATACATGTAGATACAAAATAATACAGAGAAAAAATATAAGCAGTGAAAAATGAAATAAAACTTGTTATTATTTGTTACAAAGAAGGCACTATATATCTAAAGTTGATGATATACTTGAACCTGATTTTTGCCTGCTAATTTCAAATCACATTTTACGTAAAATATACAAATAAATGGCATCTGGAAATTAGCAGCTGGGGTAAAATTGAAGTTCTAAATTCTTGAATGTCTGAATAATTTTTTCTTAAAAATAAATCTTGAGAAATGGAAGACAACAACAAGATGGCACAGTCCAGAAAAAAGAAAGTTTCAAAAAAAACTTTTCATAAATATTATTAATATTATTTATGTGAAAAAAGACAAACATTGTGAAAATGTAAAAAAATAAAAAGCAGTCTACTTGAAAACTGATATCTAATGTTTCTATTTCAGGTTTTGGAAACCGGTCTAAAAGCTAGCATTTCATTGGTTTATTAATATTCAATACTGACCAATGATAGTAAACCTTCATCGAGAGGTTTTAAAAGATTGGATACAATTTATAGCAATATCACTCGCAAATTGATAATTATACAACTGATAATTATATAAATTTATTTAACGCATTTTTTTATCTATTAGTTTAATATACAGTCCGTTGCTCAAAGTTTAACAACATTTCATCAGTTATGCCCCTTGTATTGACAATGGGTTATTCCAATTCCAAAGGGCAAGTCCATTCTAAAAATTCAGGAAGGGGACAAGGAAAATAATTACTATACACTGATTAATTATAACATACAAAGTTAGAAGTTGAAAGAATTCATAACAGATAATATTGCACAAACTTTATATGCCTCATTTACCAAGTTGATCCTTAAGAAACTGTACATATAAACATAAAAAAAACATCACACCATATGAAATATGAGAATCAGTTACATTTACTATAAAAAAATCCTACATATACACATAATGACCTAAAAATAGTATCAAATTTTCCAACTTAACAGCCCTTATTGCTTAGGTTTTTCTACTATTTTTGGGTTTTTTTCTTGGAAAAACTATCTACAATTACTTGCTAAGTACAAACTTGTCGAATTGCTCTAAAAATAACTGCCTACAGCTAGTCAAACACGATACACCATCATTGTCCTAAAATTTCATTTTATGGCCATGAGGGGAGGTAACTCATGTCCCATTTTATGAGCATTCACTGAGCCTATTCTGAGCATAATGGAAGAAGCAAACAAGAAACTTCAATCTTTTTTTTATAAAATAATGGAAAAAACGGAGATCAGCAAATTTCTACCTTAAAATAATGTAACTTTTTTGGCTTTTTTTTTGAGAAAAATACAAAAATCTAGGGAAAGGTAACAAAATTATACATGTATATAATCTAATTTCTGATACACAATGCAAAATGTAAATAAAATACTTTTGAACAGTCAGATTTAGGATTGGATATGTTTGTAAATAATACAAGAGAGCTTAATTCTGGCTTTAAAATAATACAGGGTAACCAACCAAAGGTTTTAACATTTTGCACTATTCTTTTAACGCAAAAAAATATTTTTGCGTTCAAACTTGAGAAAAGTTATTTGAATTTTCAGATTTTTTAATAAAAATTTACCAACAATTTTTCAAAGTTGGCCTTTATACAACATAAACATAACGCCCTCAAAGCAATGACTAATATATGTAAACGGTGGGACCAATACCAATTATGAATACATGGCACATGTACAGTTACTAGGCAACATACATGTTTGTTTTTGGGTTTTACGTCACATCAACACAGTATAGGTCATATCGCGACGTTCCAGCTTTACTGGTGAAGGAAGACCTCAGGTGCCATTCTGTGCATTAATCTAGCACGAACAGCCACCTGAGTAGGACCACCAACGTTCCGTAAGCTAGCTAGATAGCTTCCTCACTTGAAAGAATCCAAAGTCCCTGTCGGGATTCGAACCCACAGCGGTGAGGGGCAAGTGGTTTGAAGTCAACGACCTTAACCACTCGGCCACGGACGCCTCTAACATACATGTACATGGTTGTAGAAAACAAACAATATAAATGAAAACATAGTAAGAGATTCAAACTTATTTCTAAGACAAAATATCTTGTCATCAATCTATTTTACAGAGATCTGGCTTTGATATTATGAAAACATTTTTCTGAGCTCTGTCTCAGATCTTAGGATTTTCATTGGTCAGTGCAAGTTCTGTGGCAGTTTTCGACCAATCAAATATCCGAGTTACCAGTCTGAGCTGAGAAAAATTCTTTATAACCTCGGACCAAGGCTTAGTATACAATTTATTACATGCTTTTTGGTGGTTTATAGAAATATATCAGTGAAATACATAATATTTTACTGTTTGAAACAGTGAAATTATCAATTTGATATTTTTCACTGTTTTGAGGTTATTTCAGTGAAATACCAGCCTGCACATTACTGGAAAACAACTTAATGATGTGACATAGTAAATGACATCACATAACTATTATTTGGCGCACTTTTTATTTAGTATTAGGTTAAATGTTTTTTTTACACATTTCTTTGCATATAATAAAAAGAAAATTTGTTTAGTGTAAGATCTGGATATATTTCACCTCGTGAACACCAAAAGTTAATATTTCACTCGTGGCTGTGCCACTCGTGAAATATACCTTTTGGTGCTCATTCGGTGAAATATATCCAGATCTTACACTGACCTAAACAAATATCCTCTATATAATATAATCTTCTAAACAAGAACAATCTATCCATCTCTAAGTCATTCAAGAACAAAATAAAAATGGTGCCCAAATACTAGTATTTGGCAATGAGATGGAATAATAACCAGAACATGGCAAGAAACAAAAATCTATATGTTCAAACACATTTCCAAAGCAACACTGTTGAATTATAATATACATGAAAAACATAAACAGTGGACCCTGTAAAGGCAACGGACATGTAATACCTTGTAAAAATGTTAAAGAACCTGATGTTTGGACCACTTATCTCTATGACATTGTCTTTAACATAAAGTATGATGAATAAAAAAAAAATTCTAAAAAAATGGCATGTCACATCAACATATAAAATACAGTATAATATTATTATTCCAAATTAACGCATCAAAAACTTCAGGCCAACACCTTCCAAACTTTTACCAATGTCCTTCAAAAAAGAAAAAATTATAAAATCATTCACTAAAATTTATTATTTTTCGCCTGACACCCCTAAAACTTAATAATGAACTATTCTGAATTAAAAGCTGGACCAAGTCCATTACATTATGTAGTAACAGGTGTACGAGTTAAACTTTGAAAATCTTGCAAAATAAGAAAATCCGTCAAAAATTAAACACAATAATTGAAAAATTCATTTAAATGAAAAAAAAAATTCTGCAAACTTTACAATCTATTAATTCAAAACATCTTTTCCAAACATCTGTGAATAGCCGAATATTTTCTTCTTGTTTTCCCTTTTTTTTTGACCAGTAAAATGGCTGAACAACTATGGTAGCACTATCATTTACGAATGTCATATACATGTACATGTAAACTAGAAAGCAAATGGCATATTTGTTTTAATCTATCAGCAGTCCATTTGTTCATTATGCGGTAGTTGAAAAACATCGACAATCTGAAATATACAACAAACAGATTTGCACGTTTTGATTTTTATTCACATTAACAATGTCAAGGTCAAGACTCGTTAGCGATACAATGAGGTTAGCGTTATCAAACAGCGTGGTTAAACAGAGAAGAATGCTAATAAAATTTTGAAAATTTGTAAAATTACAGTAAAAGCCACTTATAAAGATATAGCTTTCAACGATATACCACTTTTAAAGATGCAGTTGTCGCGGTCCCAACTCTTGTTTTCATATTGGCTGCCTCTAGGATATTTAATGATATAAATTCGCCGGTCCCCTGAATATCATTGTAAGCTGGGTTTACTGTATATTTGTTCATTTACCAATATACTTGTGAAATGTTGTGATTTGTACAATTGTGTGATTGTATAAAGCGATGTTGTACCATAAATTTGTTTGACACCCAGCATTGTCACACATAATGTTCTTTGTTTGAGACAAAATGTAAACATCCTTTAATCAATGTTTTAGTTTTGTTATAGAAAATAGGCAACAGTTTTCATCTTTCATTACATACAGTGCAACCTCTTCAAGAGAGACCCTCCATAGAGTAATAACTTTAGTACAAAAGAACTTTCGATTCTTCTCAAAATGATACTTTAGGGATAAATTAAACTTCTGTAGAGCAACATCTCGTCAGTAACAACCAAAGTCTTTGTCTCCCAAATGTGTTGCTATGTAGAGGTTGAACAAAACTGAGCGTACCTTCTATACATTGTGAGACCTGACACCATTTTGTGTGCCCCCTTTCTGAGCATCCATCTCTGCTTGCATTTTGGCCAGCATTTCCTGCATTTTTCTCAACTGAAAAAAGAATAGCATACAGTATACGACACGAAAACAATGCATCTCTGATAAAGTAGGTCCTTTTTGAAATTATTTTTATCTCTTCCTTGTATGATAATAATAATTCACAGTAGGCTGGATTTGAATATATTAATTTTACTTTAATATTCAAATATTAATTTGATATTTTTTTCCTTACAGAATACATCATTCAGTCTTTTTTTGTTTTGTAAGTTTTTACATCGCATCAACACAATAGAAGTCAATTGTAAACTTTCCAGCTTTACTGGTGGATGAAGACTTCTGGTTCCCCTTTCTGCATTATATTAGGCACGAGAAGGGATTCAAACCCAAAGCAGTGAGGGGAAGTGGTTGGAAGTCAACAATCTAAACCAATCGGTCACTGACCCCCCTCCCCCTCTCTTTTTGACAGAGACAACAACAAGCCATCCTATTATGTAATGGTGGAGATTCTATAAATAGAATATCTGATACTTTTGGAATTCAATAATATTCTTACCTCCTTTTCCTTTTCCTGAAGAGCTTGTTCCCTCTGGTCAACTTGATTGTCATTTCTATTTTGAGTGCGACTGTAATATTAAAACAAAATTCAAATAAATTAAAATGTCTGCAATTACAATGGTTTAATCTGTATACAACATACAAACGTAAAGTTGATGCATGTACTTATGCCTTCTTTACCAAATATGTTATACAATGTCAAAACTATAGGTAGTGCATGTATCAATGTCTTATTTACAAATTTTCTTTGATGTAAGCGGCAAAACTGTTATGAATGTATTTATACTTAACTACCGACATATTTATACATAAAGTAAAGTTGGTGCATGTTTAAATGTCTAAATTACAATCAGAAAACATGTTAAATAACTAAAGCAATAATGCATATATTGATATTTTATGTACTGAAGATTCTTTTTCAGAGGTCTTTTGCACTGACTGGTTTCTTTGAAAAGAAAATTCTGAAATGTAAAAAATTTGTTTTACAACTCCCACTGCAAAGCAACCAAAATAATGTCTTTCACAACTTCTTGGTAATTCTGAGCATGGAAACATCTGTGTTTACGCCATTACACAAGTTAGTTTACATAAAATAGATTAAAAGAATTTACTAGTATAAAAGTCCAAGAAGTATAACCTGTCAACACAGCAAATTCAACACATTCAAACACCTTTATACTTTCACACTAACTTTTATGTTTTTTATATGCATTTATCCAATGGAAAAGCAATATGCACACACATATGCATCAACAATTTTGCATATTTATATATAATGCAATTGGATTGAATGTATGAAAGAATTACAGAATTTCAATATGGAAGGTCAGTATAATTATATAGTAAAAGTGCTTGGAGTCACCATTTTGAGGGTCATTCCAATATATTATATGCATAAGATAAAATAAAAATCTCTCATAATTTTATCTATATCTTCTTCATGAAAGCTGATAAAAATCTGTTACATATTTGTGCTATAATAATATTTTCTTTCATATGTATAAAACAATTTGATAATTCATTTAAATAAGCTGTTTATATTGTTGATTTTTTCATATTTGGTCAATTTTATTATATTATTAATTCTATATGTTATGAAAATTGTTGTCTGGTTATAATAACGGCTGTTTGTATATAACGACTTGGGTTTTATTGGAATTAACTTTTCAGATATGGCCATTTAACCTGTTTAGAATCTTTATAACAAATTCATATATATTGCAAACTTTCTTTATAAGGGAAAAAAAATGAAAATAATTCATAAATCGACTGCATCCATGTAAAATGACCTTACAAGCATGCAATATTTATGATAAAGAATATTGACCCCCAAAATGGTGTCCAACTTTTTGAAAGGGAGGTAAATATTGTAAAACTCTGGAACTATCTGTACAATACTGATTTGTCTAAAAAATGCTGTTACTCAGAAAGAAATATGAAGTGCAGAAAATGTTCTATTTGAGAAAATTACTAAGTACTGTTATAACTGGATTATAAAGCTGTACAGTGATATCATATATATCAATGTACCAGAACAGAATGTAACAATAAAGATACATCATGGGTGTGTCCATTAAAATAAGCTCTATGAAGTGCTTAACTTGTATTCTGGGTTTACAATATTTCAGTTAAGATCTGGGTGTAACTATGTATGTGCACAAATTAAAGGAGTTATTTCATAGAAGAATACATTCATAAAATATCCATCTAAGTATCTTTCAAAACAACATAGTTTCTCATCCATATGTCATCAGATTCATGTCTAACTTTAACCCTGCTATTGGTACGGGTAACTGAATCTATCCATGAGTCAAGTGCAGACGAAGATCAATCTGCAGGTCTTTGCCATCTGATCATGGTCTGCACTATTGGCTAGTCAGTCATTTGTTATATTTTGTAAAAATGATCAATGGTTTTGTCCAGATTAAAAGTTCTGGTGTATTCAATTTCTGCATTTTTTTACCCAATGTATTAACCCTTTGCTGCAGACGACCTCTAATTCTTCCCCATGAAAACAGTGCAGAGAAAAATCAATCTGCAGGTGTATGCAGTCTGACCATGGTCTGCACTGTTGTCCAGGTTAAAAGATGGACAAGTCCATTTTAAGGTATTTAGCAAGATATGGGTCAACTACAGTGGTAAACGGTAGCAAGTACTGGTGTATTCAATTTCTATATTTTACTTTTTTTCCATTTTCCAGCTGGCTGCAGCTAATTATTCCCCCCATGCAACCAGTGCAGACCAAGATCTGCAAGCACATTTTTGCAGTCTTTTCATAGTCTGCACTGTTCAGTCAATACATATTTTAAAATTTTCCCCAAAAAAGATGAATGGTTTTTGTCCAGATTGAAAGAGGGACATGTCCACTTAAAATATTTACAGTGGAAAGGGTTGACCTTACATCACTTAGACATATGGATGAGAAAATATGATTTCACTACAAAACTCATGCATATACAATACAATGCTCCACACAATTAGTGCCTTACCATTCAAATATGTCCACAACACAATTTGTGTAAACACAAGTTGGCATATGGAAAAAATGCAAAAAATACAAATATGTTAGCAAAGACCTTTGTTTCTACAAATTATGCACAGAAGTTTTAGTCAGTATCAATTTTCAAAGCTAATTATACTCTTATATTACATAAAAATAAAATAATATATATATGAGCCGCGTCACGACAAAACCAACATAGTGCGTTTGCGACCAGCATGGATCCAGACCAGCCTGCGCATCTGCGCAGTCTGATTAGGATCTATACTGTTCGCTATCAGTTTCTCTACTTGTAATAGAGTTGGTAAGCGAACAGCATGGATCCTGATCAGACTGCGCGGATGCGCAGGCTGGTCTGGATCCATGCTGGTCGCAAACCCATTATGTTGGTTTTGTCATGACGCGGCTCATATATACACCTTATCATGAAAAAGTACTATATAATTTACATAATGCTTGACGACCACATCATCATCTCAGTGCAGTTATGGGTTAACTTCTATCAAATTTAAAAGGAGTTTACTATCTACAGCACTAAGGTGGCCATATATTGCCATTAAAGAATTCAATATTAGTGTAATATATACATGTAAATAATAATTAGACATTGCTTTCAGAATAATCAAACATTGCTGTTTATATGATGTAGAATTGCATATTGCCTTGTATATAATTAGATATTACCCAATCAAATTGTCCTAAAGAAAAATAAATATTGCCCTAAATGAAAGAAAATATTGACCTTAAAAATTCAATATTGCACTAAAAAAAGAAATATTGCCTTCAAAAGAATTTAAAACAGCCATAAAAAAAATTAATATGGCCCTAAAAAAATTGAATACGGCCTTAAAAATAGTTAAATATTTCCCTTATGTTCAAATTACTAAACATAGCTCTAAAAAAAATTCAAACACTGCAACATCTCCCATATGTAACATTCAAGAGGTTTTATATGTTAGTTTATTTTATTCAAAATGGCATCAGCTGAAAATGGTTCCAAAATCTACACTCAACAATAGCAACATTCCATGTTTATGGGACATTCCATGTTTATGGGACAATCCATGTTAACGGGACAATCCACATATTGTTGCATTAAAATAATATCAAACATATATTTCACATAACATGCAATGCTCATGCCATAAATCTTAGTATAGGTCTTGAATTGTCACTTATAATAACGAAGTGACGTTTTCTTTGCAAAATTTGACAATAACATGAACTACCATACTATATTTTAAGAGGGAGCAACCATATATTATGAAACAAACCTCATAAAGTTTAAATTTATACCTAATACTAAAATGTTAACACTTCTATACGAGTCATGACAATCAATTTTGAAAAATTTGCTTCTTTTTTCAAACATTCTACTATGTATATTTGCATTGCAAAGTCTACATTCTGTATGTTACCCATGTTATGCATGCCAATACTACAAATCAAATTTATTACAGGAGTAATACACATTCAATCCATTTTGAAATAATTCTAATTCAAGTATCTCATTCTTTATTACCAATAACACATGCCAGTATGTTCCATACACATAAATGAAACAAAACCATTCTACATAAATCTCCCCCTACACCCCTCCCTCCGATTCTACATAAATCTCCCCCTACACCCCTCCCTCCCTCTGAAAATTCGTCCCACACATGACACATGCCAGCAGTGTGCTGCCTATCTTCAACCTTGCTTCTAACCTAACTATATGCATAAATTATCTTCATTAACCAATCAAAATGCATAAAATTAAATCTATTTATAGACATACTCGACTGGTTCCTCAACAATGCGACGACGGGAATGCAAAAAAAGTTTACTACCCCGGTAAAACCCCCAAAATTTTTTAAAAGATCAAAAATTATAAAAACTTGTAGAAAAAAAAAACTTCATTTAAAAGGGAAAAAAAACCTAATAATTTTTAGTATTCTTATAATTTTTTTTAAATTCATTAAAAAGTTTTAAAGAGAACTTTTTTTTTAACTTAACAATAAAAGACTGTCTGTAGCAAATGCCCCCTTTTTTACAACTGTGTCAAAAGTCAGAATTAAGTTCTTCCAGCTTATCCACACTTGCACCATTACATTTTTTTCATTTAAAAAATTTCCAAGTTTAGTGACGTCCTCCATGACCCCAAAAAGTAGGAGAAAAACATTTTCTTCATTTTGATTTTTTATAAAAATTCCTACCCTTTAATAATGCATATACAAATTTTTAAAAGCTAAAGTAATGCAAAAGAAGCTGCATTGATAATTTTGTCCAAAAAAAATTTTATTAACAGCTATCAAAAACAATATTATTAATGTAATTTAAGCATCCATGCTTTATTTGACTGAAAGCCAAAAGCATTAAACATCAAACGTAGCCTTCTCTTAAATCTGCCATGAATTATCATTTCAAATTCTGTAACACAATTTCAAAGCAAGAAATAGTTAGATATAAACAAATTCAAGCATAAAAAGTTAAATATCAAGATGGAAAGAAAATGTACAAACAACAACAACCTTGCAACTGTTGAAAAGAAATATAAACAAAAATTTATGCTTGCACAGAAAAGTAACTCTGTTGACTTGACATAAATATGCTCTGATCGCATATTAATAGGAAAGCAATCATAAAAGTATAACAATTTCCCCATCCCAAAATCAAAAGAAATGAAATTTTATAAAGATATAACAAAATTTCCTGCAGACATTCCTTAGACCAAATAAGAACAAAAAAAGTTAAATGAAATCAATTGAATTGGTCAAACTCTAGGTTCAGGATAGAAAAAAAGCTGGCACACTGACAAAATTCGGTACCATACTAACCTAGGTTTTTTAGCTGGCATAGGGGCACCGGAGGCAAGTCTTTCTGCACGGAAGTTCTCATAATGTACTTCCTGCGTTACTTCTTGTAAATCTTGCATATGCGTTCTGAAAATAAAACGACAAATAAAGTTAATTCTTCTATCATCCAACAGATCATTGTATTTTTCTTAGGTCATCATGCACTTTTAGTTGAGCTTTAAGTATTGTTGAAAATATTATAGAAACTCCATTGAGGTCCAAAAACATCAAAAATATAAAATTTGAAATGAGAAAAAATTACAGAAGATACTGAAGAAATAAATTATTCTGAATTATATTGTGTACACCATATTTGTGTGGGATTAGCCGGATTACTAGCCCTAGTTGAGCTAAAAAATATTAAAATGCTTTTCATTTTAAGGCCATTTTTCACCATTTAAATAATTCTTCATAATTCTAGAAAACTGGACTGAGCAAATGATCTGTAGTTTTGCACACAAGTAATCTTAAACAAATATTACCAGTCTCATCATGTGAAAACAAACCTCAGTGTAGACTTTTTAAAACCATGACAACTTTTCAATTTTTTTAAAGGAAAGACCACATTGACAAACAAGTGGCAGCATGGCTTAGGGGTTAACACTTCAGGATTGCTAACCGCGTGGGTTCAAACGCTGTCAGGGGCAAGTCGTTGTTTCCTTGAGCAAGAAACTTTACATTCATTGCTTAGTACTGGCTGGTTCCATGAACGGATTCGAGAGTATTTCAATAAGCTATTAGCTTCCAACACAATCAAAACTAAAATAAATTTGTATAAACTAACTAAATGTATAGTCTGAGATAAGGGCAGGCACATGGGTTGAGTATGAGTTGGATAGCTCAGTACTTATTAAATAAGATGTAATAAATTAAATCTACTGAACTTCCATTTTTCACAATCTAATATATCAAAACATTTTGGAGTTGTTCCCCTTTATTAAGAAATACACTGCTTGCCTCTCTAATGAATGATTTTCTGTAATGTAATCTAATGCTGAATATTATGAAAATGACATAAGCATTATTTTGACCCTGTAACTTGTTGGAACAGACAGTAATTAGCCTTTGACACTAGAACAGTGCCAGGCTCTAAACTGCTGGTACATGTAGGCCAATATTTTGATGCTGAAATCCCTAAAACTGTGAACTGACTGTTCCAGATTCAAAACTGGGCAAGTCTAGTACACAAATTCAGCAGGTTACGTGTCAAGCATTCTTCAAGTCCTAAACTGAAAATCTGACCTTTTTACATATTAAATAGCAGTTAAAGTAAAAAATATTTGTACATCTTGGATTGTTACATTCTTTATCTTTATTTTGTTATTTGTTTGTTTTGAAATAAAAACCTACATGAGCATAGTTCTAAGTTTGATGAAATCACAGTGATCTGGGTTCTCCACTTCAACAACGCCCCATGGGTACATTCGACCTCTGACCTTCTTACCCTTCACCTCTATGATAGTGTTTGAACCTACAACAGCGAACGGAACTGCCGCCTGTAAAAAGAATGGAACTTTTATATCCTCTACCACTGTGTGCAGTTTAAACAAATTATCTCCAAAGGCTTTCAGGTTATGCTCAGGACAAGATTGTTTTAAAAGAGGAGATGATTCATAAACAGAGCAAAATAATTATGTCCAAGGGTTTTCAAGTTATGCTTCGGACAAACAACTTACAAACAGATGGACAAGGCAGCAACTATATGCTCTCCCTTTTTTGAGGAGCATAATAAATGCGGTATTACATTTTGACTTGACAACATTTTTGTTATAAATGTATACAAATGTAGCATTTAAGCACACATGTTGGCATTACACTATAGGTGTGTCATCGAAAAATGACTCATTTAACTGTAAACCATTATTATTTTAGATATGCTATAAATAGAACTTTGTATTTTTATGTATATTCAATACTAAATTTATAAAACTCAGTGAATTAAACAATATTATGCTCCAATTCACACACAATATGATTTCATTCAACTTGTTCAATAAATTTAATATTAAATCTCTCTATATCCTCTATATAAGTGTAAAAAAGTACTATATTTACCTTGAGTTGTCGGCACTGTTCTTTATAATCCTCATCTTCATCATCATCACAGTCTGGGAGTGGGTATAGACTGATACCTTGTTGTTCTATTTGTTGCATAACCTGAAATGTAGAAAATAATGGTCACAGTCTAGAAGTGGATATAGACTGATATCTATATTTTCTATTTGTTCCATAACCTGTAATAAAGAAAATATTGTACACAGTCTGAGAGAAGGTATAGCATAGTAGACTGAAGTGATGTCCTTTATTCAACTTGATTGACCTAAGTTAGCCATCAAAATTCAGAAAAACCAAGACAATAAGTAAGTACTAGTTTCATGGATCTACCTGATAAATTTTAATCTCAGGCAATTAATTAAAAAATTTCTAAGCATTCGAAAGGACCCTTACAGATTTCCCAGTCAGGAATTACAGGGATGCCTCCAGATCTTGTTTTCAACCTTGTAGTCTTGAGATCCCATTAATAAAAATTCTTTAAAAGTAGTAAAACACTGCTCATGGTGTGCATTTTGGAATTCAATAAATATTTTCCATCATGAATGCTATTAATAAGTATTTTGTACCTTTTTCTTGAGATTTAGCACTTCTTTTTTAGTTAACAGGTCTGCTTTGGCAAGAACTGGAACTATATTGACTTTATGGTGAACTGCTTTCATAAATGCTATATCTAATGGACGTAAACTGAAATGAAAGTAACAATTGCATGTGTTGAAATTTTCCTACAGTCAACATGTTTTAATGCATTATGTATATACAAAATTTTAACAATAGACACAAGAAAGCTTCTTCTTTTTTTAAATCTATTTTAAAAGTTGATTAAAGATACAAGAAACTTGCTAAAAATATATATGAAGCCATTGGTATAGATATATTGATTTCTTGTATTGTATTGTATCTACTGTATATTAACTTTGTTTTCCTTTACAACCAAAAAATATCTATACAAGAGATGTTTTTCAAATAGCAATTTTTACCACCTCTGGCTGCCATTTTTTGGAGTCATTCCCAATATATCATATGCGTTAAATAGATAAGATAAAAATCTCTCATAATTCTTTGATCTCCATAAAAACTGATAAAAATCTTTTACATATTGGTGCTATAAAGATACCTTGCTGCATGTGTATTAAAGAATTCAATAATTCACGTAAATTGGCTGATAATATGGATTTTTTTCATACTTTGTCAATCATATGATATCATATAGAATATTCATTTTATTGGTCTCCAAACAGGCTACCACTTTTGGCAAGGGAAGTAAATATTGAAAAGAATTGGAAACCTTATACACAACAAGAGCTGTCGGTAGGACAGCAACGCTTGACTATTCTAGTGCTTGATAGTAAAAAATAATGCTTGATACATTTACCTACTCCTGTTTACAGGTTGGGGTCATGATGGTGAACAAGTGTGCAAAGTTTCAAAGCCATATGTCAATGGACTTTGAAAATATTTGAACTATTACAAAAACTTTAACGTAAATTCTAAGTCGAAAAAGGGGCATAATTCTGTCAAAATGCTTGATAGAGTTACCTCCTCCTGTCTACAGGTTGGTGTCATGATGGTGAACAAGTGTGCAAAGTTTCAAAGCCATATGTCAATGGACTTTGAAAATATTTGAACTATTACAAAAACTTTAACGTAAATTCTAAGTCGAAAAAGGGGCATTATTCTGTCAAAATGCTTGATACAGTTACCTCCTCCTGTCTATAGGTTGGGGTCATGATGGTAAACAAGTGTGCAAAGTTTCAAAGCCATAATGGACTTTGAAAATATTTGAGGTATTACAAAAACTTTAACATAAATTCTAAGTTGAACAAGAGCTGCTGGTAGGACAGCAACGCTCAACTATTCTAGTGCTTGATAGTAAAAAAAATGCTTGATACAGTTACCTCCTCCTGTTTACAGGTTGGGTCATGATGGTGAACAAGTGTGCAAAGTTTCAAAGCCATATGTCAATGGACTTTGAAAATATTTGAACTATTACAAAAACTTTAACGTAAATTCTAAGTCAAAAAAGGGGCATAATTATGTCAAAATGCTTGATAGAGTTACCTCCTACTGTTTACAGATTGGGGTCATGATGGTGAACAAATGTGCAAAGTTTCAAAGCCATATGTCAATGGACTTTGAAAATATTTGAACTATTACAAAAACTTTAACGTAAATTCTGAGTAGAAAAAGGGGCATAATTCTGTCAAAATGCTTGATAGAGTTACCTCCTCCTGTCTACAGGTTGGGGTCATGATGGTGAACAAGTGTGCAAAGTTTCAAAGCCATATGTCAATGGACTTTGAAAATATTTGAACTATTACAAAAACTTTAACATAAGTGGTTACGCCGACGCCGACGCCGACGCTCGGGTGACTGCAATAGCTCTACTTATTCTTATCGAATAGTCGAGCTAAAAAGGGGCATAATTCTGTCAAAATGCTTGATACAGTTACCTCCTCCTGTTTACAGGTTGGGGTCATGATGGTGAACAAGTGTGCAAAGTTTCAAAGCCATATGTCAATGGACTTTGAAAATATTTGAGGTATTACAAAAACTTTAACATAAATTCTAAGTTGAACAAGAGGGCCATGATGGCCCTGAGGTCGCTCACCTGTATATAGGCCCCCAACCCCCACCCCCCCCCAACGTTGCAGGGCCAATTTAACCCAAGGGCTTTTATTTGCACAAACTTGGTAGACATCCATAAGATGTTTCACGCTAAACATCTAAGCTCTAGCTCATTGGGCTTTATTGAAAGAAGATTTTTCTAAAGTTTACTATACACATATAGTTAAAAACAATGACACCCCTGGGGCCCGGCCAGTTTTGACCCCAGGGCTTTTATTTGAACAAACTTTGTAGACACTTACTAGAAGATGTTTCATGCTTAATATCTAAACTCTAGCTATTTGGGTTTTTTCAAAGAAGATTTTTAAGTTTTTGCTATACACATATAAAGAAAATCAATGACCCCCAGGGCGGGGCCAATTTTGACCCCAGGTCTTTTATTTGAACAAACTTTGTAGACACTCACTAAAAGATGTTTCATGCTTAATATCTTAACTCTAGCTATTTGGGTTTTTTCAAAGAAGATTTTTTAAGTTTTTGCTATACACATATAAGGAAAATCAATGACCCCCGGGGCGGTGCCAATTTTGACCCCAGGGCTTTTATTTGAACAAACTTGGTAGACACCTATTAGAACATGTTTGATGCTAAATATCTTAGCCATAGCTCTTTGAGTTCTTTAAAAGAAGATTTTTTAAGTTTTTACTATATGCATATAGGGAAAATCAATGATCCCCCGGGGCGGGGCCAATTTTGACCCCAGGGCTTTTATTTGAACAAACTTGGTAGACACTTATTAGAACATGTTTCATGCTAAATATCTTAGCTTTAACTCTTTTGGTTCTTTAAAAGAAGATTTTTAAGTTTTTACTATATGCATATAGGGAAAATCAATGACCCCCCGGGGCGGGGCCAATTTTGACCCCAGGGCTTTTATTTGAACAAACTTGGTAGACACCCATTAGAACATGTTTCATGCTAAATATCTTAGCTCTAGCTCTTTTGGTTCTTTAAAAGAAGATTTCTTAAGTTTTAACTATATGCATATAGGGAAAATCAATGACCCACCGGGGCGGGGCCAATTTTGACCCCAGGGCTTTTATTTGAACAAACTTGGTAGACACCTATTAGAACATGTTTCATGCTGAAAATCTTAGCTCTAGCTCTTTTGGTTCTTTAAAAGAAGATTTTTTAAGTTTTTACTATATGCATATAGGGAAAACAATGACCCCCCCCCCCCCCCTGGGCGGGGCCAATTTTGACCCCAGGACTTTTATTTGAACAAACTTGGTAAACACTTATTAGAACATGTTTCATGATAAATATCTTACCTTTAACTCTTTTTGTTCTTTAAAAGAAGATTTTTTAAGTTTTTACTATATGCATATAGGGAAAATCAATGACCCCCCTGGGGCGGGGCCAATTTTGACCCCAGGGCTTTTATTTGAACAAACTTGGTAGACACCTATTAGAACATGTTTGATGCTCAATATCTTAGCCATAGCTCTTTGAGTTCTTTAAAAGAAGATTTTTTTAAGTTTTTACTATATGCATATAGGGAAAATCAATGACCCCCCGGGGCGGGGCCAATTTTGACCCCAGGGCTTTTATTTGAACAAACTTGGTAGACACCCATTAGAACATGTTTCATGCTAAATATCTTAGCTGTAGCTCTTTTGGTTCTTTAAAAGAAGATTTTTTAAGTTTTTACTATATGTATATAGGGAAAATCAATGACCCCCCCGGGGCGGGGCCAATTTTGACCCCAGGGCTTTTATGTGAACAAACTTGGTTGACACTCACTAGAAGATGTTTCATGCCAAATATTTAAGCTCTAGCTCTTATGGTTTTTTAAAAGAAGATATTTAAAGTTTTTTCTTTCGGTTGCCATGGCAACCAGAGTTCTGCATGGAATTAAATTCTTTGAACAATTTTTAAAGGTGACCACCAAAGGAACATTCCTGTGAAGTTTGGATGAAATTGGCTTAGTGGTTTATGAGGAGATGTCATTTATAGTAAAAGTTTACGGATGGACGGACGGACGCCGGACGAAAAGCGATCACAAAAGCTCACCCTGTCACTTTGTGACAGGTGAGCTAAAAAGGGGCATAATTCTGTCAAAATGCTTGTTAGAGTTACCTCCTCCTGTCTACAGGTTGGAGTCATGATGGTGAACAAGTGTGCAAAGTTTCAAAGCCATATGTCAATGGACTTTGAAAATATTTGAACTATTACAAAAACTTTAACATAAGTGGTTACGCCGACGCCGACGCTCGGGTGACTACAATAGCTCTACTTATTCTTATCGAATAGTCGAGCTAAAAATTAGAAATGAGAGATACTTACCCATGCCCTGATGGATTTATGAAATAGAAGCAACAGTGAACACGATTGTCTATAATATGTCGTCTATTTAGACCACTCTCGTCGTTAAGGTAACGTTCAAACTGATCATCTACATACTGTATAATTGGTTTAAAACTGAAATTGAAAACAAAAATATACACAAGTGTTACACTTTGGTTTGGGTTTAACATCATCAACACAGTGTAGATCATATGGCAACTTTCTAGTCTTACTGGTGAAGAAAGACCTCAGGTGCTCCTCTGTACATTATTTCAGGCACCTGAGTAGAACCACCAATGTTCTGTAAGCTAGCTAGAAAGCTTTCTCACATGAAGAATCCGAAGACGCTAGCATGGCTCGACCTACAGCAGTGTGAGGCAAGTGGTTTGAAGTCAAAGACCTTAACCACTCGGCCATGGAGGCCCATAGGCCTTACACAATCAAGCTAATAAACTACAGCGTTTAATGAACAGTTTTTCTTAAGTGGTAAGACATAAAAGGATGAAGGGATTGGTGGCCTAGTGGTTAAGGAGTCTGCATGCCACTTAAACCAGGGATCATTGGTTTGAGCCCAACAATAGTCTGCCGCATTTGACACAAGAAGAGGTGTCAAGGTTATAAAACTTTTTTTCAGAGTTCTGTCCAGTTTCTGTCTACAACCTCAGGTTTTTCATTGGTCAGGGTACACTCAATCAAATACCTATTAGTTAATTTCTTAATAACCTTGGACCCTTATTATAGAAAATGGTCCAAATAAGCTACTGGTCATTACAGATACATTTGTACTAGGTGACAGGTTCAGTATATACAATAATCTACTCATAAGTAAATAAACTTTCTATGTATTTGAAACAGTACATGGCAGATGATCTTTAAGATATACAAATAAAGAACTTCACATGTACAGGAGAACTTGGGAGGCTTCAGTCTTATTCAAAAAATGTTTCTAAATAATAATTTCTCAACATAATATTCATGATAATATTCATAAATATCAAAAAGAATTACATTTTGCATAACAATTATTATGTATAATTGCTAAATATGGACAATTTACTGCAGTATCATAGACATGCTTTTTAACTATTTATTTTTAGCATAACTGAAATCACCAGACTGTGACCAAATTTTGTTCTTTTATCACATTTCATACAAAAATTTCTGGTCCAGTCTAGTAAATTTGAAATTTTACTCTTACCAGTCTACAGAATTTAATGAGTCGCCGAATCCAGGTGTGTCCACAACAGTCAATCGTAACTTGACCCCTCGTTCTTCTATTTCAACAGTTGAGGCATCTATTTTTACAGTTTGTTGAATCTTCTCTGAAATATAGAAAAATTTAAACTTATTTTATGTCACAAAATATGCTGACAAAATTGAGATATATATTCTAAGGTCATCTACATCAGATAAATATTGGTGTACCATAATGATACTGATATTGCACCTGTAATTTGTGGTCCTGGCCCCAACCTCACCCTCCAGGATAAACTTTGAAGTGTCAGCAAAATTTATTTTTGACTTAACTTTTTTATCTGAAGCATTTCTTAAATAGCCTGTATGATATTTATATATATTTAATACTTTAAAATTAAATTTCCATTTGACTCTACAGGCTGTGGGCAATACCTGGGCAATACAGACAATTGATTTTGCCGACCTTGAAAAAAAAGGCAATTTCTTGCAAACTGTCACTATTTATTTCCCTAACATTCCCAGATGTCATATTTAATGAATCAGTGGCGGGCCTTTCATTGCTTGGTCTCTGTGACAGTTTCATTTTGGCACCTAAATAGTCACGCTTATACATATTTCATAGAACTCAAGCATATCACAGCTATGGGTGAAATATAAATCTGTATTTTCACTGATTTATGGTATTTTTAACACACTCAACCATATCTGTAGCTAACCTTACACAATATTCTTCACTATATTTCCTTAATCAAATATGACAGTATATAAATCTTGTTCCTGTTTTCACTAACAATCTTGATATAGATAAATCTGTATGCATAAACCTTGGCAACCACTCGAGAAATACATCAAGTAAAACTGAACAACATTTTATACACATCAAATCACACTCAGGTTGTAAAACAGTGTCACTGTAAGGAAATATGAGTCATAGTTCAAAACAGAAGATAATAGCAAGTATCTTGATGGGGGTATAGGTAGCAAAGTGTCACAATAATGAAACATTTTAACTCCTCACTCATGTGATAAAGCTGTTGATAATATATTTTAAAAAAATAAACAACTTTTTTTTTTTTCTCTCCGCCCAGACCAGACCAGACCGGCAACAGAACTATTTACTTGTTCTTCCTGATATTTATAACCATTTACATTGCCAAATTATGGAAATCAGCGGCTTGTTTAAAGTATCCAATATAAGTTTGAAGGAATTAAGTCAATAACCAAACGCACAAGTTGAATGGCGACATGGCTGAATGGTTAATGCATCTGACTAGTAATCTAAGGATTTACGTGGGTTCAAACTCCTTCAGGGCCCAACCACCGTTGCTTCTGTGAGCAGGAAACTTCACACTCAATTCCTTAGTACTAATTGGTTCCAGGAACTGATACGAGAGTGTTCATACTAAAATAAATTCGTATAAGCTAATCTAAAAGTTGCAATTATGTTCAGAATAGCTGTAGTTGTGACTATACATGCATTTTGATGAGACTGGCAATTCAAAATTGTCACAATTATTTGACATTAGGTTTGACATTTGTAACGATTAAAACATCTATGCATTTCACTAAACTGCAATTAAACCAACAATATGAAGGGTGTATGATGAATTTCCAGCTTCATTGATGCAAGCTGACCTGAAAAAATCCTCTGTACATTATAATTATGTGGATAAGAAATTACTTTTTATAGGAGCACTGGCTTTCAAAAAGCTCTTTTATAGCTGTCTCACAAGAATAAACATGTTTTCCTATTAAAGAATAAACATGTTTTCCTTTTAAACCGGTGATAATCCCTTAACCTTCTGAATTCATGTAATAGACCTGTCCAGTTTCCATTCTTAGAACTGATCATTATATATTTTGGAGATATCAAGATGAAAATTCGAAGTAGGTCAGCCAACAGCACAGCCTGGTCAGACTGCACAAAATAGCAAGCTGGCATGGTTCTAAGCTGGTGTGGCAAAGGCTTATCACTTTTGGTTAGGATAATATCTCACACACAGGCTGGTTTCTAAACTTAAAGATTCAAAGCCTTGGTACCCAGCTCAATAACTTTATATAAATGTACCTACCACTAGCTGTAGGTACCAGTCTCTCTGGGTAGAGATCTGTCAGGAACAAACTGTTAACTAATGTTGATTTACCCAGCCCAGACTCTCCTGAAAATACATATTAATGCATTGTTAAAATAAACATTCATAATATCCAGTAAATGTTAAAAGTAGCTCTCTTGAAGCCAAAAAGTCTTAAAATATAAAATTTGAATTTTTTACATATATCAAGTGATCCACTTAAAATGGAAATATCTGCATAGTCTAGATAATAACAAAATATACTCTGGGAGAATTAAATTAAAAATCAATAGGTCAATTTTAAAGTCACATCTGAAAGATTGATAAGTAATTTTGGTTAGGCAGCTCGGGAATCAAACTCACAATGTCGAGATTACAAGTCTCGCACTGTAATCGATTGAGGTAAACGTCTGGTTTAAAAAATCTATGTGAGGTGTATTTACTAATTTATATGCATATGTCCATTAACTATTGGCACAGTAGATGAACATTGAAAAGAAAACTGCTCTGCATTAACACTGCTGAATCACCATTAGCTACCTGTGATGGGCAGAATGGGGGGGTTGTGTTGTTTTGTTTTTGTTTGTTTTGTTTTTTTAAAAAACAAACATTTTCATTCAGTAAACCAACAGGATGCCAAAACTCCATTCAAATCATCATTAGTGAACAACAATATTTACATTGTACTCCAACAACCAAATCAAAAACAGATCTTCTGAAATCTCATTAGTTTCTTAAATCTCATTCATTATTGTAAAAAACATATGTAAAGAAAAATAATGTAATTTGTGTAATTTGTCTACAACAAATTTAGACATCAAATTTAGGTTATCAAAATAATGTAAATATTACTTAGATATTACTTAGATATTACTTAGATATCATACACAATAAATCAATGCAGATAAAAGTTATCTGACTTGAGCATCTACATTCAATTATTGCGTGAATTCAAGCAGTTCTTGATACACATCTCCTCCACTACTGAGTGTCTTATCAAGATTTTCCCATCAATTAATGGATGCATTTTTTGACTGCAACAGACAGGGAATTACGTTGATCTTGTTCTTTGTCTATTTCTGTTTTGACTTTTAAGTTGTTGGTGGTATTGGAGGTTTTTAAGTGGGGAAGGGGGATGTGGGAGAGGGTTGAGGGGAGGGGTGCTTTTTTGGTTAATTTTTTAAAGACATTATTACCAAGGGAACAATATAATACAGGGGTGGCAAAATCAAATTTCTGTCTTGCCCAGGTATTGCCCACAGCCTGTTCGGACAAGTGATTTTGTTTCCAGAATCTTCTTTATAAATACCATTCCGAAAAGTAAAGATTATTCTTTAGGTAAAATGAACAAGTATAAAGTCAAAATCATATATTGCCAGCCCTGTAAAAATTATTGGTCTTATGGCCAAATTACTGTTTTTCTGTTGGAGGCAGAGCTTGAAGATGACCCTCTATGCATTATTTTGTTTGTTTGTTTGTTTCATTTTACGCCTTTTTCAACAGTATTTCAGTCATATAGGCGGGTAGTTTCCTAACCATCGTTCCTGGAGAGTTACACCAGTACTAGACTACCTTCCTCCACGCTAAACTACCAAAGCATCTCCCGGGGATCGAAACCACTCCAGAGAGGTAACTGGATTAGAAGTCATCAACTTTACCCCTCGACCACGGAGGTGGTTATGCATTATTTTAGTCTTAAGCATAATGCATGACAAGAACTGGCATTGTCCTACTTTCTGTGGACTATCTGGATAACTTTCCCACTTGAAAAAATACAATGCATGAGTTGGGAATTTGAACCCCAAAAGGTTAGGTGCAAGTCACAAGATGCCTGTGAAATCCGCCACTTTTCAACAATTTTAGGGGCCCCATTCTCTAACAAAGATTATAGCTTCATATTTTAATGAAGCCATTTGACTAGATAATGACTGAGCATGAAAGGCTTAATGATGATTTACACAAGTTGGATGATGACTAATGATTGATAGTAATCAATAGCAGACAGATTGGAAAGTTGACAGACAATTGATTGTGATAGGAAAGTCTCATCTAAATGAACTGAAGTTGACAAAACAGAAATGAGGCATGAAATTAGCGTATAATAGCATATTGCCAGACATATTCCTAAATTCTTATAGAAAAGTACATGGCATATCTTATCCATTTAAAGTTTTTTGAATAAGTCACAAATTGCTTCATAAAACCACATACGAATTATAATTGACAAATGATGGCTTAGACAAATTCATCGAAATCTTAGAAAGCCATACTGTTCTAATTCTAGATAACATTATCAAATGTTTTAATAAAACAGAAACTTAAAAAAAAATTGTAAACAATATTAATCAAGCAAAAAAATGCTGACTTGCAAAATATAAAGTAGGGCAACATAATGCCATGTTGCTGCTTTTTCATTGCCTCAATAAAGTACCTTATTGCTATAATAAAATGTATTTATGGAACAATATAAATCACAACATATTGTTGAAAACAGAAAACAGCACCCTCTACTTGCAACATGCATGAGTGTCTGAGACCTTGCATTTCATGCTCTGTTTGCATAAACTTGTGCTACTTCTTGTGAAACTTGTTAGATCATGTATACCAGGAAATTATGTAAACAAGAGGCTGAAGTGGTAAATGAAAGTGGCTACGCAGAAGCTGAGTAATGTAAAAATGAAACGGTTTTAAAAAAAACAAAATAACTGCATCTCCCCATCTCATTGCACATGACTTATCATGTTTTAGCATCATCAACAAACATTCAATTATACTGTTGAAACAATTTTATCATTGTTCATATATAAATGATACAATCATAATTTTGAAGTTATTTACTTAGTGTGCATTTTTGAATGTGCATTTTTTTGGTCACATTGCAATTAAACAACAAAACAACAAAAGTTCAAACTAAAAGGGCAATTTTGAAGCTTTCACAATACATAGAATAAAATTGAAGCTGCCAGTCTTTGGATTATTTCAAGACAGTAATAGGCCTTCACAATGATCATTTGTCTACTAAATGTCCAGGAAAGCACAAGTCATGTTTCGCCAAAATGTCACAGTTTCAGGTTGGCAATAACATGAAACACTTCTCTTAAGTTCCTAGATCAGCTATTTTTATAGTGGCATCATTCTGTGGAGGGGCTCATTTTGAGATTTAGACCATTATGGCTTCATCACCACTGTGTGTTCAATCCTGTATAGGACTTTATTCTTTATGTGAGGAAGTTTTCCAGCAAGCTTACGGAAAGTAGGTGGTCCTACTTAGGTGCCAGTTTGTTCCTAAAATAATATGCCAAGGGGCACTGAGGTCTTCTTCCGCCAATAATACAGAAAACTAATTAAGTCGCCAATGCCATTTACAGTGATTGTGACTTACAAAATTATATAAGAAGCGAAAATGTTGTGAAATATAAAAGATAGCTTACCAACAACCATGAGTGTGAACTCGAATCCTTTCTTCACAGACTTTCTGTGAACCTGGTTCGGGAGATTGGCAAAACCAACATACCCTGACTGTTCCGGATTCACAAACTGAAAATATAAATAATATTAACGATAAAATTGTGTCAAAATCCTCAATCCATCGCTAGATAAGTTCATTGTATTATGGTGATTTGTGTAGTATTAATCTGACAGTAGCAAGTGCAAATTTCACCTTACCCTTTTGAAGATTTGTTATAGTGGTGCTACCAAGCTACCATACCTGTCTTGCAATCTGCTGGAAACTGGAAAGCTACCCTACTTTTCATAAAATCATGCAGTAAACTTTTCATTAAGATTTTGTATAAAACAATCATTCACAAATTTATTTTTATTGAAAAAAAAAAACAAAAAACTACTACAACATGGCAACACATAAAGATGGCAAAATCCTGAAAACCAAGGAACACTTTTTCATGTATTAAAAGACTTTCTTCAGATGTAAAAATCTCAAACTTGGAATCATTTTGATGTAAGCCTCCTGTTCAATGATTATTTCTAGATAAGATAGGTTTTTTTCTAGAAACTGACTACATATTTTGCAGACTTGAGCCAGTATTTATATTGTAGCCCTCCAAATCTGTCCGCTCAAGATAAACATATTTTCCCCAACTCCACAGTAAACATGGAAGAAAAATTTTCTAGGAATGTTTATCAGTTTTTAACATCTGTCTGCCTATATATTGAATATATGGTGGATTTAATGTATATATTTTATAAACATAATTCTATGATCTGGTGGAGCTGAACATAATGTTCAATGAATATGAACATGGTGCTAAAAGCGTTTTTAAAATTGTCTGTCATCAAAAGATAAAATCACAGGTTCGTTCATTTTCATGGAACATATCTGTGATCCAATGTTTACACATTTCCAATAAACACACTTATACTCTTTCCAATGAGACCTTAAGAACCAAAGTCTCTGTGTATGGATGCTCTGCAATCTGTATATACATAATTGTAAAATAGTCCGACAGGGTCATCCCCGCTGAAACTTGGCAACTTACTGTTACAGTGTAAACCTCATAAATAACAAATAATTCTGCAAGGTTTATGGACAACCACATTCAAAAGTAAACAAATACATTAATATAGATTATTGAATCAAAATATTTGAGCCGCGTCACGACAAAACCAACATAGTGCGTTTGCGACCAGCATGGATCCAGACAAGCCTGATCATCCGCGCAGTCTGATTAGGATCCATGCTGTTCGCTTACAAACCCTATTACAAGTAGAGAAACTGATAGCGAACAGCATGGATCCTGATCAGACTGCGCGGATACGCTGACTTGTCTAGATCCCTCCTGTTCGCAAACCGATTATGTTGGTTTTGTCGTAACGCGGCAAATATATGGTGGCTTTCCTCAGATGTCAGCACGTAAGTGTCAATCCTTGCTTCATTTCTGGTAAATTTGCAAGCCCTAACCATTTTCATGGTAATTGGTGTTTTAATTATGCACAACATACATCCAGGGCACTTATATTGCAGATTATTGTCTGGTTGTCTGTTTTTCTCATTATATAACAAACCAATTAAGAAGTTTTCTGTTAAAACAAATTATGTCCCATCAATCAAAATATTAGCAATAACACTATATTATGGTCTTCATGCTTTTTACACATTATAGTTTCTTTAAGGGCATGTTACAATTGTTATGCATAAAACAAGAATATCATCATACTGAAAGAGTAGCTACATCAATAATCGTGCCTTACCGATACTGTATCAGGCATTACCAAGATAATAATTTTCAAAAACTAGTTAACAAATGTCAGTTATTTTTAAAAATCTTTTAAAGGAGTTTATCATCTACACAAATGATGCCACAGTCCCCAAGTGAAAAATCACAATTTTTGACCCTTGCTTACAGAAGCTTAGTAGAATAATCTACACTGATCAATACACTTGTATATCTTGACCTTTTTCAAGAAATCAACTGTATCAATCATATAACCAAAATATCTCCATGTTTACAAGACAAGATATATCTCGCTACACCTGTACAAATAGTTGGCTCATGTCAGATTCATGCATCATCAGTAACAGATGGTAAATCACATAAATAATAAGACATACAGATATTAATTGTTTATACAAGCATTCCTCAATGTAGCTACAAGTTCCCAGAGTTCCTATACTCTGGTCATTAAATTACACAAACTTGTACCCCCCCCCCCCCCCCGAGTTCTAAAAGAACGTAATTTACTGGTATACCCAAAGTTTAACCAGTAGCATTATGTGACAAGATCATGACTGTATTATATGTCACATTATTGAATAAACCCCATGCCTTAATAGTACGTGTAAGCAGTCAAACAAGATTGTCAAAGACAAAAATATAGTTCTAACAGAGTTCAAATAATCGTCAATAAAAGTGGTGTCATGGTGGTGTTGGGTAAGTTTAGTAAATTACACTCCAGATCATGACAAGGAGCCACATTGAATTTACCAGAGCACAGTTCAACCAGGCTGTCAAACTGTTTACCTGGAGTACTAGTTATTTTCACTCTCACATAAGGAACTGTTAACTCCAGTACATGCCAGCTAGAGCAGAAGTACAGTTCGAATAATAATAGAAGGGATACCATGATTAATCACAATGAAAATGAACTGCATCGTCAGTGAATCAAACCCAGGTCGTCTGATTCACAGTCCAATGCTCTACCTATTTCGTTTACCGGACATCATACAGTCAATAGTTGGTAAGGTCATAAATATATACAGACAGTCTGACATTCAAATTTCCATACAAGCATTTCAAATTCAGTTCTCAATTTCTCATAAAACAATCATAAATTATAAGACTGGTACCAGAGTTTAAGTTCAAGGACACTAAAAGAGCCCGGCTTAAAATCACAACTGTGCAAACATCAATGACACTTCATTCCAAATGCTAACAGTGGCACTGGACCAGCATGCATGCAGATATTCCAGTCCATAAGGCTCAAGTAAAGCATTGCATGTTTAATTTTAATCTAACATACCCCAGTCCAAAAAAAAACTCTGTTTTCTGTGAATCTAAAAATTCATCAATTACTTTCCTCAATGACAGTTCTCTCTTAGCTTCTAGAGATTTTTTCTCACTTAATACTTCTCATTGACGTTAATTATCATCATGAAGAAATAATGGGAGAAAACAATTGGCTGAAAAAAAAATCAGGAGGAAAAATACAGAAACAGGTTCTATCACTCACTATAGCTAATGTCATGTGCACTTGAGTTGCTACACAAGGAGTCATTTTCACTTGTAATTAGATAAGAGATTGAGTTTCAACATGTCAATACTCTGACACTCCATACAGATACACTGAATATTTTGTTTATACAAGAGTTTAGGAAGGAAGTTCACATCCTGTGCAAGAAGACAATTCCACTAATTGGGATCTAATGCTGCCTGAAAGTGGTCAAATTTTGAGAATAATCTTTTTTCATAGATTCTTTGGTTTTTGTTTAACTTTTTTTATTTACCATTTATTGTGCCTTTGTTCAATTACTTAATTACAATTTGCTAGCATAAATTCCCACCTTGGATCAGTTGTTTATGTCAGGATGAAGATTAATCTGTTGCACACCTCATTGCCACTCATGCTACATTGGACAAGACATAATAACACACAACTCAATTGTAACCAGGACTCAGGCATCCTCCAACCATAAAAGGGGAATTAAGCCAGGAGTTGGATCTTCAAATTCCTAGTAATTAAAGATTCATGCAGTGCACGGCAGGAACAGTCCAAAACTTAAAGTTCTTTAAAATACCCCCACCCCCTCCCTACATATTTTTCACTTTTTCTCTAATGCACAGATAAAAAATTGCACATTTTTTATCTCGGCTCACTATGTAGAAAAAATAGAATGGAAAAACTGTCAGAGTACAGTCGGCATCGTACTTGCGTCCACCTTTATTTAGCGACTTTTTTATTAAGCGGCCGCATAAAATCCCTCCCGATGATTTTTACTATATAAGTTAATTCCATTAAACGACGATTTTATATCGCGGCCAGCGGCCACTAAATGTCGGCCCAAATGTACAAAATTCAGTGTTCAAGTATCTATTAAACGGCCGTGACAAACAATTGCCCCTACGGACATTCTCACCTGTGTAATTAGCGAGTAGGTTTGATGTGTACAAACAAACAAACAAACATTTTTCATGGTCATTGGCCGTCAATTAGACCATCACAAGTAATTGCCGTTTAAAAACGAATTGAATAACAATTGCAATCGTTCCAAAAACAGTTTTATTGTGACATATTTTGTCAGAGCAATAACGTTTCACAACACCGCATTGGCACAGTTTTGTCATGTGCTCATAGTGACCTCCCTTCCAGAAAATTAAATCGAAAATGACGTCGGAACGAGCGAAAAAAATGACAGACAACTAATAATACCGGATAAATTGAATGAGGAAATCGTGAATGGAATTGAGTCTGAGTAAATAGCAAATGTCATCGTTTGTAGAGTCGAAATAAAATCATGAAACGTAGTGGACTAAACATTACAGAACCGAGCTTGCTGATGGTGTAGGTGCTCATCGATCTGATGCTTTATAAAATACATGTAGTACCCCATTAAATATGACCCTTCGACAAAAAAATCTAAGATCTCTAAAACCTAAATGTTTTGAAAAAACTAATTGCTGAAAATGCTATTATCTATGACTTGTAAAATAAAAAAGTATCGAATCTTCCAGAATTCTATTGAGAGGCCACTTTATTAAGAGACCACTTTTTGTCAGTCCCTTAAGTGGTCTCTTAATACAATGTCGACTGTATCAAGAATTGTGACTTATAAGGAGAATAACAAACTTTCAAATCTGTTTCAGCTTCTTTCATTTCTTTCTATTTTTTTGTCTCCTTAAATTAAATAAAATCATTACCATAGTTGCTCAAGGGGATTTATCCCTTGACAAACATCTCAACATTCAGGGACCCTGGTGAGAAAATATTGATTCTGCGGTCTGATAACTCAGTAGTGTTTTTATTCACTTAACTTTGATAAAGGATAAGGCAGGTTTAGAGTTTCCGTCTGCAGATGTTTGTATCTGTTGACATTATCTCAACGAAATCTGTTATGATTCATTTTCCTGAGTCGCAAATTCTGCATCTTAAACACATCAAACGTTAGCAAAATACAAAATCATTACACAGCTCATGAATCCCAACTTTTCTCCTTGCACTTTTTTTCAAAGAAAATTAAACGTGTGAAGTTGAAAATGAGCCCACTAGTACTGTACCTGTATGTTACACGTTTCATTGCATAAAATAAACGGAGCAAATGTAATTGAAAATCATTCACTTTGAAGTCATGTAATTTATATAGAAAAGTTGAAAGTTAAAATTTTAAAATTTTGCATAATCATTATATTTTACTATACGCTATATAATCAGGTCAAACATCACAAAAGCAACAACAGACGGCTACCAACAGTTAAATTTGATGTTTTTATTGGAAGTTAATTGACTTAAACAATACCAACCATCGAACATGTTAAGTCATCAACCACTATTTGATCGCTGTGCAAAATATCACCTTATATGAAAACCTGTCATGTTTAAATACCATACAATGATATACAAAATGTACATGTATTAAGGAAAATTATACCTTACATGTTTTATGACACACATTAACTTTCTAAGTCATAAACTTTAACAATCGAAGTATAACATAAAACAATAGAGATGATAAATCATAAAATAATTTCTCACCGGTTCTTCGGACCCTGTGGGAAGCATTATAAATCGCTATTTACAGATAACCGATATAAATATCCAGAAGAAAACACCCTCAGAATCTTTTTATAAAACCTGTCCCACTCTGACACAATCTGTATAAACTACAATAATAGCTGAACAAATATTTTTGGTGTTATCCGATCTGGACAATGAAAGTAAATCAACTAGAAATGTTTAGTATCCATGAATTATGGTTTTTTCTTCAGTAATATCTCGGACAACTTTAACCACCGACACTTCCTCTCAACTGTTTCACGAGTTGAGAAATAATTTCCTATTTCCTATCAGACACTGGGTGCTTTTTCTTGTGTGAGTCATGTGATCAGATTCAGTAGCATTTGCAGAGGGACTTACTCAAAAGCTATTTGTGTTTGTTTTTGTAGTAAGATAAGGGGCCATCTCAAATTGGTTATAAACTCTTACAAAAAGAATGCAAAGTAATTACTTTTTAAACATTTAATGTTTTAAAATGTAATTATAATATGCAAGGTCATGAGTTATGTATTTACTTATAAATAATGTTTCTTTCTCTTTTAGCAACAAAAAACTACAACAACCATAATCTTGCAGAAAAACAATAAGAACACAGCCATCAAAATACCTATCAGCCCCAAACACATTACATGATGTAAAGTGAAGAGGTGCACACTTTTTGTATTGCAGTGCACCAACACAATTTAGGCCATAATTGGCACAAAAACAGGAAAGATGATTTTGGCTAACTTGAGCTAAGATATGCAAAGACTGCAGTATTTCGAAACCATTTAGTCCCCGCATATGATCATGAAGGAATAAACAGTCGCTGCATTTCTTTTAATCACAAAGACGTTTTCCAATCTCAAAAGAATCAGGCCTCTCTACAGATTTTTATATCCAATTAGCTATAATAGGCAAAGTTTTGAAGTTAACTTAATAAATCAGATGAAAACAGAATTTATATGCATATTATTACATTACATCACAGGACTTCCATTGTTTCTCCCCTGTCAGCATAATTATGTATTACTTATAACAGCAAACAATTAATTTAAATCTATATTTCTGCATGAAACATGATATAAACTAACAACAATCAAAAATTGCAAGGGTTTTTTTGTTGTTGCTGTCATTGATAGGGTTTCAAGAGACATAGTCCGATAGTCAACTTTATAGGTGAACTCCAGCTTTACTGTTGAAAGTACACTGTATAGGTCCCCTGCCAAGAAGTACTTCAGGCATAGAAAATAAATTAGCAACCAGTATTAACAAGAGCTGCCTGCAGCACACTCGGCTATTCTCAGTGACTGACAATAAGAAAAGGGGTATAACTCAGTAAAAGGTTACTGAGAGTTATGGGACCTGGGCCCATTATCTAAGATAATTACAAAGAACATGTGTGTGGTGTGTCAACTCATTCGCTTCATTAGTATTAGAAATACAAACTTGCAAACAAAAACATAACAAAAGTGCCACACACCGTCACTGACTCTAACATAAGTATGGTGAGTGTTAAGTTTATACCTTAATTTTCCTAATTGTGAAGCTAATAAAAAAGAAGCTGGACACAATTTCACATAATTATATGGGTTACTATATTTGAAAGATTTTTTTCTATAATATATAAAAAACTATTAAATATCACTTTTATCAATTAATTTTGAATTAAAATTATAATTGGTAGAAAAGTTAAATCAAGTGAATTATTGTGGCTCCTTTCTGTTTAATATGAATGTGGTTATGTACAGACTCAATGCAATTTTCATGTAATTTTGTAGTGATAAATGCTTCAAAGGGATCACATTGTTTCCAGATTTTTCACCTTATTTAAAAAGATCTTGTCAGAATGCTAATTAAATCATAAATATATATGGAATCTGGACATTTCACAAACATCTCAGTACATGTTGATCTTACACAGTATGTGTATGTAAAAATACCAGTGTTTCAAACTTAATGTTTCTTTTTAGAAACAATACCTTTGATAAAATTTTCAATGTCAAGCCCAATTAGAATCGGTATAATAACATTTGACCTTCAAAATTTTAAATGCAACAACTCCACAATTTGTAATGTTTAAGAATACATTACCTTTGGTGATGAAATTTTTCCAGTGTCATTGTTATTTGTCACATTAAGAGTGGGACCAGTCTGAAAGACTGGACTAGCTGGTTCCCCATCTTGACTGCTCACAGAACTTGCAGCGCTTGTGCGTCTGCTTGAAGCTGATGATTGTTCAGAACGGGAACCAGTAGATCCATTTTGATTAGCATGATCACGTGTTTTTGAACTATAAGAATTTCCAATGTCCTTATTCCGATTAACAAGATCTTTCGGTACAGCTGGTCCACGCGGGAGTTTCGATGGAATGTTTTCTTTTGCAGATTCCCTGGACTTGCGCGTAAAACTTGACACCACTGATGACACAGAGGACCCTGAAGTGATGCGGTCCCTTCGATTCATGGTTTCTTATTAGTCCGTTGTTAAAACTATTAAAATATTCCCTACAGAGTATACAAACCTAGCTTATAATACTATGCATAACTTATCTGTCCTAAGTCAGCAGATAATTAGTCCTCCTGAAAAAATGTTTTCTGTATCAGTTATGCAAAGAAAGTTTACCGCAGTGGAACAGTTTTCGGTGGTGATCCAGTCAAAAAAGCACAAGTTATAGTTACAACACTGATATTGGAGTGATTCCAAAAATCTTCCAAGTCCATTAGTTAATCTAATTCATTCATCCCTATACAAAACAAGGCATACAATTACATATATTTTTTAAACTCGAATCCAAATCCGCCAGGTGTATTTCAATTTTCTCCAAAAATCAAAAATCATTAAAAGCACACATTAAAACACTATGAACTGAAAACAATCACTTAAATACCATGGAAACAAAATTTGAAGAAAAAGCATATCCAGATTTTTTGCACAAAATTTTGTTCACCAAATGCGATCACTTCAAATTGAAATCCAATATGAATGTTTATACTGAAATTCAAATCTTAGGACAAGATATTAATGAAAAGTGCAACAAAATCGCATTTTAACCGAAAAGAGCCGTATTACAGCCTCTGATGACATTTTTAGTGCTTACAAGGCTGTTGTATTCATTTACAAAAAGTTTAAAATTTCACCGATGCGAAATACAAGCTGGCCTTGCAAGTGTTTTGTTCATCTTTTATCATGGTAATTTTATGGCCGACTTATCCACGCACACTATAAAATATAATCCCCTTATCTAATTATGCATAAACACAAAACACAGCCCACTGAAATGAGGATGAAGCACTGCCATAAAACAATTTCTAACTCCTAAACATTATATAAGTTCACAATTCATTACTACCTTATCATCTTTTGAAAATCTTGAAAACAAAGGCGATAAAAAACCATCTTCAAAGAATACACCCTAATAAATTTATGGGGAAAAAATATGAAAATTAATCCAACAAGAAAGTTACATTTAATCCATGTTCAACAGACTTAAATAGGTTAGTTTTTGCTCAGATTTGCATGAAGAATATCTTATTATCCAATTTTTAGGTGGTTGGATGAGGGTATCTCAAAGGAGGTAGTTTGACAACTTTCTAACATAAGGGAAGTTTGACAACTTTTTCAAAGAGGATTAGGGTAGTTTGACATTTTCCTCAAGGGATTAGGGTAGTCTGACAACTTTCTCAAAGGATAAGGGTAGCTTGACAACTTTCTCAAAGGATAAGGGTAGTTTGACAACTTTCTCAAAGGGGATTAGGGAAGTTTGACAACTTTCTCAAAGAGGATTAGGGAAGTCTGACAACTTTCTCAAAGAGGATTAGGGTAGTCTGACAACTTTCTCAAAGAGGATTAGGGAAGTCTGACAACTTTCTCAAAGAGCATTAGGGAAGTCTGACAACTTTCTCAAAGAGGATTAGGGAAGTCTGACAACTTTCTCAAAGAGGATTAGGGAAGTCTGACAACTTTCTCAAAGAGCATTAGGGAAGTCTGACAACTTTCTCAAAGAGGATTAGGGAAGTCTGACAACTTTCTCAAAGAGGATTAGGGAAGTCTGACAACTTTCTCAAAGAAAAAAAGGGTAGTCTGACAACTTTCTCAAAGGGGATTAGGGTAGTTTGACAACTTTCTTAAAGAGGATTAGGGTAGTCTGACAACTTTCTTAAAGGGGATTAGGGTAGTTTGGCATTTTCCTAAAGGGATTAGGGTAGTCTGACAACTTTCTCAAAGAGCATTAGGGTTAATATGACAACTTTCTGGCAAAGGGGATTAGGGTAGTCTGATAACTTTTTCAATGAGCATTATAAGCATGATTAGGGAAGTCTGACAACTTTCTAAAAACTACAAAAGGTAGCTTTCAACTCCCTTAATATTTAGCTAGACTTATAAACAAGAGCTGTCCGTAAGACAGCTCGCTCGACTTTTTTATTGCTTGCCAATAAAAAAAAGTTTTGCAGTAATACAAAACATTGACAGTTAAGGGCCATAATTCAAATAAAATCTTTGACAGAATTACCTTCTCCTGGACATGTTTGGGAATCATGATTGTAAACAAGTATTCCAACTTTCAAATTAATATCTCAAACAGTTCAGTCAAAAAGTGGACTGGTACTAAAAACTTAACCAAGATTCTAAGTCGATAAAAGGCCTTAATTTTTAAAACAAATCCTTGACAGAGTTACCTTCTCTTGCGTACAGATGGGGGTAATGATGTGAAATAGCATTAAAAGTTTCAAAGCAATATCTCAAAGGGTTAAGGCAATAAGTGGATTTTACCCATATTCAATGTATTTTCTAAGTCAAAAAGGGGCATAATTCTGTCAAAAACCTTGACAGAGTTATGTCCTCTTGTCTGTTGATGAAGGTCGTGATGGTAAACAAGTATGGTCAGTTTCAAAGCAATACCTCCAATGGTTTTGAAATAAAGTGAGGTGGTACAAAAAACTTAACCAAAGCTCAATACACTTTCTAAGTCAAAAAAGGGCCATAATTCTGTCAAAAACCTTGACAGAGTTATGTACTCTTGTCTGTAGATGGAGGTTATGATGGTGAACAAGTATGGTAAGTTTCAAAGCCATACTTGTAATACTTCTGAAATAAAGTGGGGTGGTACGAAAAACTTAACCAAGGTGTGACGCCAACGCCGACGCCGACGCCGGGGCGAGTAGGATAGCTCCCCTTTTCATAGAAAAGTCGAGCTAAAAAGAAACTGAAAGTAATCATAGCTTTTGATTTGGTAAAAAAAAAACATCAGAGAATTAATAAAATACCAGCATCCAGGAGACTGTATCATTTAAACCTGACCTTTTGTGACCTTGACCCAAAAAGGTCACTTTGTAATTGACTATATCCTGTCTCAACAAAAAAACCTGGCCATAAGCAATTAATCATACACTTAATTCTTATTCAAATGTCTTCAGATCATGTTTCTACTCTACAAGTGCAAGCTGAATATATAGTTTCACAGAAAACAAGTTAACACTAATTAAAAAGACACATTATTCATTGAGGCTACCAGCTTCAAATTTAAAACGTCTGTTTAATTGTTTAAATGCACTTTTCAAAATCTCTGATTTCCATTTCGTTGACATATAAAATACATCTTTATAAGAATGATTTATAACATTTCATTTTTTTTTTGTCTGCTATTTTTGTAAGGTAGTACATCAAAATTCATCATCAACATTTCAAGATTGAAATACACTAAAAACATTTAATAAAATTTATTAAATAACTTAACTTTTAAAAAAATAAACTTCACTTAATTAAAACAAAATATACATCACAATTGTCCAATGCACACTAAAAATCCCGTTCTATTTAAATAAAATCCAATCATATGCCCTTAAGAAGTAAAAGTAACGAAATTTCGATAAATTAAATTAAAATATCTGGAGTGCTTTGGGGATGAACACTTATCACAGAAAATCTAACGAGGTATCCGCCCCACTATAGTGATCGTGGTATTTTAATAAATTTACCATAACTTGACCATTTAAACTTCCCATAAATGTACGATAAAGCAGTCACCCTTTCAGAAATATAACTGTAGCCATTCACTTCACCTTTAAACAAGAGAACCACTGTTTCTGAATTATAAACCAAAAATAATTTTCACATTTTTGGAAAATTCTTTACATCCAAGCAGTTACTGTCTTGATCCCCATTGATACTCTCAAAAATTATTTGTTTACATTATAATTTTGGATCACGAAAAAAAACTTTGCTTGTAAAATAAGAAATGGTTCACAAATAGCAAACACCTTAGATCAGATAGCAATTTTTTTTAGATGGACTGAGATTATACCCTAGTTATTCATGTGTCAACCACGTTGAATACACCATGTCAATACGGAAGGTCCCGCTGCGGTTCACCTCCTGTTTAACGAGTCATTGATGAAGGTAAAAGATAATAGATATTTAATACACTACAACATGGAAAAATAAAAAATATTAACAAACGTTTGCTAAAACTTTTAACCTTAAAGAAACTCTCTTTTTAATATCTTGTATACGAAGATAAAAAAATATTTTTTTGGAAAGAAAGTCACAATATAACAGGAAACATAGATTTGATGAAACAATTTCGATAGCACTCAGATGACAATCTGACGCTGATGTATATATGTTTGTAACGTGTTAAAATAGATAATTTTAATAAAATTCATAGATTATGAAGATACAAAGTATCAACTGTCTACTCTGCTTTTTAAAAATCCCTACAGTATTATATTGATACAAAATAATCTCAAAAACGTGTTCTGAGGGCCCAAAAACAACTTTCTCACAACCCGAGCATCAAAAGGTCAATGCACAATTTTCCACAGATCTTTATGTAACTTTATGAACAAATCACTATAGTGTTGCGCAACCCAGACAGACAGACGCAAAATTGATTTTAACCATGCATCACATATTGTATTACGACCCACGACTGCAATGCGCAATTCAATTTCATCCAAAAAAGTAACACATATAAATTTCACTCTGTCTAAACATTATAAAATATACCACACAAAATGTCACTGTTTTCAAATGGCATGCTGTAAAACATTTAATTTAAACCAAAAAAATTAATGCACAGTCACTAAAAAAGAGTCGTATTTGTCCATGCACAACACTTAAAAAGAGCCTTTTTGTTTGTATTTGTTTTCAAGTCATTCTATTCAACATGCCTACCATATGATGAATCATTCCAAAGAAATTTCATTTTAATTAGTATTTTACACGATGACAGCTCATTCTTTCATTTGTCAGTTATTTATACTGTTTTATAATTTCACTTAGCAAGTTGAAAAAAATCTTACTCATGTACACAATATAAATGCAACTACTGGAATAATTCTTAATGCCTGCAGTGTATAACATGCATATATTTAACATTTATCAAAATCAGCCATTTTAAAAGTATAAATCTCTTACTACTAGAGTAAGACAATAAATTAGATTAAGCTTGCTTAATAAGAGAAACCATTTAGATAACAATGTAGAATTCATTAAATCTTTACAATCAACAACTTCTCCACAATACTTTTTTATATACTGAAACATGTTTCATAATGTTTCAGATTCAATTCAACTAAAATGTCATGAAATTTCAATTCTTTCAGAGATAAATAAAAGATATCTATTATAAAATCACTTAACACCAAAACTTTCCATTAACTTCTGGGATATTTGCTGCATAAATGTCAGTTCACAACTTCTTCTCCAAAACACTTTTATAGAAAAACACAAAACACAATACCTTAACACACCTGCCATGTAAAAAAACAACAACAAAATCCAGAACAATACAGCAGTCACTCTGATCCATTAAGTCACCATCAAGATTAATTAGTACTCATTAAGATCAATAAAAAATCCATTAAGATCAGTACAATCAATTAATATCTCATTAATGGGTCCAACTAATACAAGACAACAGTCCTTCTAAAAGCAATATTAATACCATGAAATATTTAAACAACAGAATGCAACAATACACCATACATATAAATTTTATTGCTTGGTGCTTTATTATCACAAGACTAGGAGTTACATACTTGTCCTCCAATGAAAACAGCTTTATTTTTATATGTATCCAAAAATATATATCACATTAAAATTAAATTAGTATTTAATTATTTCCATCCATTTTTATAAGAGCCTCTTTAGCAAATCTCATCACAATGTTGTTAAAGAAATATATATATAAATAATGATTTAACACCATCACACTTTTACTGCTTTTCCAAAATCATTTAATCAACTTTTTCTCCCCAGTTAAACACATATCCATTTTAAAATTAAAACACACGATGATTTAGGACCAGTATATCATTCGTCGACTGCCAAAAATCACAGCGAGTCCAAAGCGTTTCGTTAGCTTTACGATAAAGGCCAAATTACATTGACATCATTCACGGGGTCGCACCTTTCACGACAAAAACCCGCTTACGCTTGATGTAAAACATATTTATTTGCCAATGTTTACATTTCAATACTAGGGAAGAAAAAACAGCTCTATGCATGAACAATAAGAGCCATTCATTATTCTGAAATAAAAAAAAATCAACAATACAACAATACTTTATATACAAACTGCTGGAAACAACATCATATATATGATTAATATTCATTATTTATTTCCCCTGTTAGTTCCTGTTTATAGATTGCATCGGTATAAAGTTTCATGAAAATCTGCAAAATTTGATTTAAGAACAATACAATCATTCTCAGACCCTGTCTGTAATTATACTAAAAGCCAATGAAAACAAGACTACCCTATCCCCTCCCTATATGTCACATGAGTTATTTTGATTTTGCATCATGTCTGTTTTTATATAAATAAACATTTTGGCAATTATACAAGGGACATAATTATGATTTACAAGCATATTCAGTTTCTAACCTACAAGCTGCTGGAACTGGAACAATGTCATTTGGAAATGAAACAATGACATTTGGAAATGGAACAATGTATTTGGAAATGGAACAATGTCATTTGGAACCGGAACAATGTCATTTGGAAATGGAACAATGTCATTTGGAAATGGAACAATGTATTTGGAAATGGAACAATGTCATTTGGAACCGGAACAATGTCATTTGGAACTGGAACAATGTCATTTGGAACTGGAACAATGTCATTTGGAACCGGAACAATGTCATTTGGAAATAGAACATTTGGAACAAACAATGTCATTTGGAAACAGAACAATGTCATTTGGAACCAGAACAAAGACATTTGGAAATGGAACAATGTCATTTGGAACCAGAACAAAGACATTTGGCACAGGAACAATGTCCTTTGGAACTGCAGGAACAATGTCATTTGGAAACAGAACAATATCATTAGGTCCAGACCATCCTGCAAGACCATGCAGTCTGACCTGAGGCTAGTTCAATTTTTGTATTTCAATTCTGAAATCCCTAAATTTTCAAATGGACTGTTCCAAATTATAAACAGGGCAAAACTATATCAAAATACTTGGCCCTTATCTTTGGAGCAATTACCACCTCTAGATCCAAACAATAAGTTGTAAATCACAATTTAAACAGAAATCTTTCAGGCCGTACACTACAAACACTTCAAGTCTGACTTAATAGTTTGTCAGGTCAACATCCTGCGATTCTTTTCACATAAATTATCCTTCCTTTACAGATCAAACATTAAAATATAAAGACATATTGTGCCTTAAATGTTTTGTTCGAGAATTTTGTAATAAAAAATACTATATTATTCATTTATAACAGGATTGTAAAGCTAACTTCAAGTATGGAAAGTCCAAAGTACCAAAATGCATGGTAGTAACAGCCACTTATAGCAGAATGTTTTAGCAACATAAAATATAGTATTTACATTATTACAACAATTATAAATAAAAGTTATAATGTCAGTTTTAAAATCAAATTTCTGAAATATTCATTTTTTCCCTTTTTCGATAACAGACTTGCCCTGTATGGACTATGGGACTGCCCATTATTGATGGGGGATTTTCATCTAAAAATATTAATAATATAATGAATCTTTTGAAAGTGTAGACTGGTCTATTAAGATTGAAATATTCAGTATATTAGCAGTACCTACATATTACCGACCATGTTGACTGCTCATACAGCTACAATGAACCCCCACTGCATGGCACTAGAATCCATAGAGTCCAACATGATCCAATGGTTGTGTCTGAATTATGATTATCTCTGACACTGTCAATGGTCAGTCCTAAATCTTAAAATAGGACACTTAAAATGCCCTTCACCTATTGACTAACAGCTGATCATACTTTGTACTAATATTCTTAATACATGTTTTACACACATTACTGAATTTGCAATATTGGAATACAAAACATATACCCCAAGGGATGTCACTCTACAAAATTTCAATAGCTTCAGGAGTATTCTCCCATGAGCCCAATTTTATTTGCAACATTTATTGAATGAATGAATGTAAACCATAATTGAAAAGCAATCTGAATCAATTGCAGCATGAGTTTGAGCAGTAAATTTCATACTGATATATGATTGCATTGTTAGAAAATAAAACATGTGCATTTAAGGTTTGGATTCTGGATTATCCATCAAACTTGTCTGTCCTACTAAATACAAAATGTACTCTGAAAATAAATTATATTACCAGTGATTTTCATCTTTATATAACAAAGGCCTATAATACTGGAGACATCTTCCCAATTGAAATTTCTTTAAAGAACCCAAAGTGTTAACTTAGTAGTTACACCTCCCAAATCAACAATTGTAGGAAAGTCAAGAGGTTTTTAGGGCCTCCTCCTGCAATTAAGTGAGAAAAACACTAATTACAGGCAAAATATTAATAAAGGTAGATATAGAGAAAACATTTTCTCCGTATTTCGTATTTCTATCAGAGTAAATTTTACACAGTCAAAACTGAGTCTGAGGTCTTGATCAAAGGTTAAGGGCAGTCTAAGGTAAGAGTTTAACAGACCTTGACCTTAGGTTTATAAGTCACAATGACACATACAAGAGGTTATGGTACAAAATGTAAGAATGGGCAACAAATATGAAACATAGCTCAAACTGATGATCTGTCAGTGCAACATTTTTTTCATTTTTTTCTTTCTTTATACCTACCACATTTATATATCTCAACAGAGTCAAGCACAAGGGGTATGACCCTCGGTGTTACGTTGCAAATTATTATGTCATCCTATATCAGAATGCACTGACGGGGTAAAAAGTGGTAATAAATCATTTAATTAATGCTTGACAAGGGGGCAAAGGTCGAAATTTGCATGAAATATATGCATTAGTCAAAAATAGTTTAAGAGTGGTGAACTGGAAGTAAGAAAAATGATATTAAAAAATGAAATTTTATCATTATAATACTGTTTTACAAAGGACATTTTTTAAATCCATTCCTCTTATTTTAAAAGCCTTCTTGGGAGAAAAAACAAAAGGCCCTTTAGCAAAAAATTTTGTTGTAATGCTTAATTCATTCTCTGGCAGCTGCTTTTTGACAAACCCAGCTCAGAAAAAAATATGGGACTTCAACTCTCCATGAGGGCACCTGCGTAGAACCATCAACATTCCATCAGCTAGCTGGATAGCTTCCTCACATGAAAGAATCCAAAGTTCCCATTGAGATTCAAACCTATAGCTGCAGTGGCGGCAAGAGGTTTGAAGTCATGACCTTAACCACTCCCCCAAAAATGCACCAATACTTCATTAAGTCAAGATTAAAATCTTTTCATTCAAAATTTTAAGACACATTCTTTTATTTCTGAAATCATTTTATCGACACTCATAGTGACCTCTGTTAAAAATTCAATTTAAAGTCAAGCTCTTTAAATGCAACTTTAAATGACCAGAAAGTTAAAAGGTACAGTCAATTTACCCTTTAAAGTACCATTTTACTGTCTCTTACCAATGAAAGATAACTATTTACTAACACATCAATGGCAAAAGTGTTTATTGACAGTTGTTAAGGAGACACAATAAAAGATTTGGTTAACCTGTAATTGTCCATATCAACACATTTCAAATTTCTAAACAACTAATGCAGCCCACCTGTTAATGAAAGGTTCTTTATGTTAAAGAATACATCTCTCCCTTCAAATGAGCACAGAAAAAAAGATGTTTCAGTAAATACTTTGATAGTAAGGCAAGGGAGACAATTCTTCACTATACTTTGAGTGCACAGCAAGGGAGCCAATTCTTCACTATACTTTGAATGCACAGCAAGGGAGACAATTTTTCACTATACTTTGAATGCACAGCAAGGGACACAGGAGCCAATTCTTTGCACAGCAAGGGAGCCAATTCTTTAATATACTTTGAATGCACAACAAGGGAGCCAATTCTTTGCACAGCAATAGAGCCAATTCTTCATTATACTTTGAATGCACAGCAAGGGAGACAATTCTTCAATATACTTTAGGTGCACAGCAAGGTAGGCAACTTTTTACTGTTTATCAATGCTATACTTTTGTTTTTCAAGTTTACAAGTGACCTATTTGACTGAGGCCAATGATTCCAAACAGATTCTTAGAAGGCGCTGATAGTTTGAAAACAGTACATTAAATTAATTTTTTTCAAATAAAAAAGCCATCTTGTAAGTTGGTGATTCTGTCTTTGAATGCAAACTCCACGAGGCAAAGGAACATGGGGACGCAATCTGTTTATTCCGGGCGCCGTTTACATCTGGGTAAAACTTGCCATATGTCAAAATCTGGGACAAAAGCCAAGTTTCAAATGAAAAAAAACGATATACAGGACATTGTATTAAGGTCGACTAAATTCTAAGTGGCTCTTTTATTCCGTTTTATAAACTGTAAAATTGGAAAGATAACTTCTTATTCAATATAGACCTATAAAATTACTTTTTTTTAAAAAGCAAAGAATTATACAAATTAATTTAGGGGTAATTTGCGTTTTAAATAATTACATTTTTTTTGCCCTTTTTTAAAAAAAGTAAATCCATATATTGGTTGTTTTTAAAATTTTATTTTATAGAAAATTGTGTACATGCTGTGACTTTCACGCCCTAATACTGTAAACAAGGTCATTTTGACCATGAATACAAAAGCAATTGTTTTTAACTTTCAAAAAATTGTTCACTACACAATATTACAATGTAATCATACTTTAGAAAGAAAAATTCACAAAAGAATCCAGTTTTTAAAATTTTATTAATGCAAATAGTTTTAATTAAAACCTTGATTATTTAACAATTAGTTTTTCAACTAAACGATTTTCAAAAATTCCAAAAAGGGATTTTTTAAAGAAAAAATCTATTATTTTTTTTTTGCCTTTTTTTGTCAAGGTCATATTTAATGGGACACTACAGGGTTTTTAGTAAAGCAACAGATACACCTTACACAATAAAAGCCAAATGAAAGGCCCGCTCTTTTTAATTAGTCAAACTGGTTTTCATCATTTTATTATTCAATCATGACTTTGCCTATTCTAAAAGACCAAATCCCATGGAAAAATTTCCCTGAAAAAACAATTTACGGTTTCTTATTAAAGTTGCACTTTCATATTTTTGGCTCGATCCGATATATATAATTTGATAACGACGTTAAACTCTCAGGACATGTACCAAAACTATGCAAACTTCGGTGTTTAAAAACGATTGCTATCTAGACAAAAATATGTTAAAACAATTTAAATATTACGATCGGAAAAATCCATTTTTCGAAACATTGCTAATTTGTTTTCTTCCTTTTTCAAACAACAAATTTTCTTTGACACATGACCATTGAAAATTAAATTTAATTTGGTTTGCTATAGTACAAACATATTTTACCTACTGCCTAATTATACACAGTGACAAGCCTGGCAGACATTGCTTAGTAGGCTTTAATAGATTCCCTTTAACACTTAATTTTGTACATTTGGGCCGACATTCAGTGGCCGCTGGCCGCGATATATAAAATAGTCGTTTTAATGGAATTAAATTAAAATAGTAACAAGATACTGTTCCGTAAGACAGCGCGCTCGACTTTTTTATTGCTTGCCAATAAAAAAGTTTTTTGCCAGTAAAAGGCAATACAAGAATCTCTGTATTTTTTAAAGTGAACTAGTTGTTTTGATACCCTTGAATATTACAGCAATGTTTATATGACATAATTTTATGGTAAAGTGAACAAGTGGATAGGAATGAATTTTTTTAGATTTTTTAAGTTTTTTAGTGTGCTTGCCTATAATACAAAACATTGACAGTTAAGGGCCATAATTCAAATAAAATCTTTGACAGAATTACCTTCTCCTGAACATGTTTGGGAATCATGATTGTAAACAAGTATTCCAACTTTTCAAATTAATATCTCAAACAGTTCAGTCAAAAAGTGGACTGGTTACTAAAAACTTAACCAAGATTCTAAGTCGATAAAAGGCCTTAATTTTTTAAAAACAAATCCTTGACAGAGTTACCTTCTCTTGCGTACAGATGGGGGTAATGATGTGAAATAGCATTAAAAGTTTCAAAGCAATATCTCAAAGGGTTAAGGCAATAAGTGGATTTTACCCATATTCAATGTATTTTCTAAGTCAAAAAGGGGGCATAATTCTGTCAAAAACCTTGACAGAGTTTATGTCCCTCTTGTCTGTTGATGAAGGTCGTGATGGTAAACAAGTATGGTCAGTTTCAAAGCAATACCTCCAATGGTTTTTGGAAATAAAGTGAGGTGGTACAAAAAACTTAACCAAGCTCAATACACTTTCTAAGTCAAAAAAGGGCCATAATTCTGTCAAAAACCTTGACAGAGTTATGTACTCTTGTCTGTAGATGGAGGTTATGATGGTGAACAAGTATGGTAAGTTTCAAAGCCATACTTGTAATACTTCTGAAATAAAGTGGGGTGGTACGAAAAACTTAACCAAGGTGTGACGCCAACGCTAACGCCGACGCCGACGCCGGGGCGAGTAGGATAGCTCCCCTTTTCATAGAAAAGTCGAGCTAAAAATCATCGGGAGGGATTTTATGCGACCGCTTAATAAAAAAGTCGCTTAATAAAGGTGGCCGCAAGTACGATGCCGACTGTATTAAAAATCTCAGAACAATATTATTAACTCAAAAAATATTGTTTTGTCTTACAATATAAATGCTACAAACATTGGTGGTATCTTCCAGGAATAAGTTTCTAAATATCATAATTTAGAGAGATACTTGGAAGATCAGTTGCTTTAATATCAATGTAAGGGAGGCAACTGAGATCATTTTCCTTAAAGTGTATTCTAAAATAATATTTTATATATTGCTTTTGATGAAAGGGACACCACTGTGTTAGCAAAATTTATTCATCAGGAGTTAAGAATTAATTGCTATGCAGAGTATAGTCAAAAGTTATCTCCCTTGCATTGGACGAAAGAAGTATAATATACAAATGTATACTCTTTCTCTTGCATTTATTCAAGACCTTAAAACATCATTTTAAGACACATATATTATGTAGGTAATAACTAAATCCAAGAAATAAATATAAAACTCGAACTCAGAAAAAAATGCAGGATGAGAAACAATATAAATATATATTTAATACACCACTTAAGTCAATCAGAAAAATGGCCAAAAAACACAAGTTTTACTATAGATCTATTTTACACAGGGTTAAATAACAGATGCTAAATCCCAACCTACAGCATCATATACTTTAGTATGTTGCAATAACAAACATTATAAATTCATGTTTTATCATGAAAACCAGTCAGAGCACTCCTGGCTACGCAAAAATTCTCACTTTCCGTTTTTTCCTCCTCTTCAACCTTAATCAACAACTCAATATACATTTATGACACGTGTTACCACAGTAAGATGCAAAATGCTCAAAATTTAATTCTGAGGTTTGTATAATGGCAAAAATCATACTTTGATTTGCCTGCATGCCATCAAAATATATCTGCTGACAAGCCTGCACAACATCTGCACAGTTTGACCAGACTCGGTAATCTGCTAAGCTTGATTACAAATAATAAATCACCTCTAATATTCACAATGAACAGTACGATCCTAAATTCAAAGCTGGACAAATCCATTTTAAAATTTCAGTATGTAATATCAAAAGCTACCTATATTCATCCTTCTTGAGTGGAAGTGTATTTTCTATTTCCTAAATGAAAGTTTCCTAACTTCTTGGTCTTTAATGATGAAAAGTTATCAGTAAACAGCCTTAATTGGTGTTCTTAGGGTCCCTTAAGTTCAAGTCCCTTTCAGGCTGCACATTTTTCTCACCATGTGACATACCCTTAAATTGCTTTTTTTGTATAAAGACGTAATACGGTAGGCCAACCATAAGTTATGAATTTTTGACCACTTTTCCAAGTTTTTTCTCACGCCTAATAAACACTTACATAATAGCTTTGCACTAGGCACTTACGCAAAAAAATAATAATAACAAATAAATGCTCAGAAAAATTGTATGTGAACATTTTCACACTGTCACATGCAGTATCATTTTGTTACTAAAAATAGATTGTCAAGATATCATCGCACATTATTGCGGTCTCAAGTTTCTCATCGTAACAGTTAGATTTATTGTCCCCTTTGTATCATAACAACAACTTCTTCACATAAACCACTTACAACAGTACAATATGGATATTATTTGTCATGTAAAGAACCTGCTATATGATTAAATCAAATTTGTGACATATGCAGAGTTAATTTATCAAATCATCTCTTCAACAGCTAAATCATAGAAGAAAAAATAAATATTTTGCAACGCCCTAGCAGTGTAAGAAATTCGGATTTGAATCCACTAGGCCGGTCGGACTACCAGATTGGAATATACACTTCAGGGGCTAACGGACTATTGCTAATATCCAACATAAATTTCAAAAATAAATCAGACCCTACCTTCATTTTTTTAATTAAGAGAATATAATAATATAGACTTTGAGAAAACAAAGCATAATCTCTCATAAATAACCAACCCTACCACTCTCATGGACAATCAAAAATAAATAAAATCCTATCAAAGGAAGCAACTCCTCCTGGTACACCCTCTAACAAAAGATCAGAGTGCCTGACAACTTAAAATATTTCAATTTTTACCAAATAATATAGAATCTTTAGCGCTCTGTCAAGCATTATAGATTCATGAAAGTGGTCAGTAGATGAAGTATCTGAGATATGACATATTGCAATAGTTGCATGAGAGTCCGCAGTTCAATGTCAGCCTCTGTTCAGGTATACATTACTGTAAGGCATCTCCTTGCTTTCATTTTCAAAATACATGCAGTCATGTACTTAATATATATTAAATATGTTTACCAACAAAAAAATATACATTGACTTAAATTTTTGAAACTTACCTTTAGATATCGAGATAGCAATATTTCACCTCCGGTTTTACGAAGTTTCAAGTCTTTAAAAGCTTCTCCCGGAGAGGAAGGTTCAGACGACACATTACTTCCAGCAGACGACACTCGGCTACAGTTCGAGTCCGAACGTTTCACCTCGTTCAAAACTATATCACTCATAATAAATCGCTAGTTTTTATCACAAAAACAACAAACAAAATCTATAAAAAAATATTTTTAGAATCGAACAAACGAAAAATAAAATCCATGTAGTCTTTAGGTAATTATTACTGATAAAATTTAAAATCCTTATCTAAATTACCTCCCCTTTTCATATCGTATTAAATCACTTGTGCACATACTGTAATTGTTCCAAGAATTAAGAGATCATTCCTGTCATTTTTGTAACAGTAAATATATTTATCTTCCTGATCCTGGTCTAATATTCACAACATATCTGTACCATTACGAATGTTTTTCATATATATACGTTCACAGCACAATCCCTGTGACTAATCACATCTTACAAGTCTCAAAGCAACAGTGTATGTGCAGTCACCATCTTTCTTTAGTAATTCACTTAACTACAAGGCCAATAAAATAATTTGTCTTACATGCTGCCTGCCCAACTGGTAATAAAAAATACCCCTCAATTTTCAAGAAGATTTTATTTTTGGACATACAGCATGATAATCTTCACATTTGAGATATCTTTAACGAGCAAATTTGCATGTTCACAACTTTTCTTTTTTTTAAATTTACTTAAATTATTATTAACTATCATAATTAAACTAAGGAGATCTAAGTGATTAAACAATTTTATTAAGAACTTCCTTAAATACTCTATAAAAAAAAAATTAAAAAATTCGAAAGCCTTAAAATTAATTCTCTCTTACTTTTCTTCTCAAATTGCAAGCATTAATTTAACAATCCAATATCTAATTGTGTAACAATTTAAACTCAATTCCAATCCACTTAACTTATCACCTTCTCTGACTAAGCATGCAGTCGGCCAATTAAAGCAGAAATTGAATTGCTAAAAAATAATGCAAGTTGGCTGAATGAAGAAATTTACGTATTGCAGAACAAAAGTTAAGTTATAAAACTTTTTTTTTCTGATATACAGAAACTATCAATTAAAGCATCAATATTATAAGTTAATTCCAAATTTCTAAATTATTTAAATAAATCAGTACATGCACCAAACTGGATGCTGCCCTATGTTCCTTTGACAAATTATAAACCCCCTTTAACCACAAATGAACTTTTTTGTTTCAATCTGGACTAAACCATTGATTGTTTTTAGGGAAAACTTTAAAATAAGTACTGACAAAAAAGCAATCAGTGCGAATCATGATCAGACAACATGGATGAATTTCCGCTGGTTGGCACTGGTCACATGGGTAGATTCGCCACCAGCAGTGACGCAAAAAGGCTGGATGGATTAAGTACCGAAAAAAATACTGGTACCACCAACATAAAAATTAAATATAAGATCATCTTCATAGCAGGATGATAATAAATCCATAAAAATGTTAGACATCCACTTACTTCAATAACATTTTGTCGCGCGTGGCCTGTATGTGGTCTAACATTTCAAATTTCAATTGTAACTAAATACAAAATGGTTGACACTTAAAGTTTAAAGTGCAGCAAAAATGACAAACATTATAAACGTATTATGATGACTACAAAGCAAACTTTAACTTTTACACTTTTTTGAGTTTTAACTCTTAAATATTATAAAATTCTGCTTTAAACAAAATTGATTCATGTTTAAGTAAAAATTTTACAATGCTCCAATCTAAACTTCCACAAAAGTACTGTAATCCCAGGGAAAGGCCTGCATTATTCAAGAAAATAAAAATAATGTTACAAAATAATACACATGTATTTAAATATAAGTCTTCCAAAATTTAAGAAAATTCCTGTACAATCAATGATTTTATCTTAAATTCAATTACTTAAAAATTTAGCTTTACAAATTACCAAACAAGCAGACTTCCCGAAATACGTCGGTCCGACGGACATGTCCGATAAATTTTGATCTGGTCCGACAATTTTTTATTCCGGATCGGTCCGATTGTCCGGCTTTTATCCAAGCCGCATGTATACAAAATGGCGTCGCTAAAGGTGCCAAACCTGGGAAAAACCAAAAATCTACGTCAGAAGAGTGCGCAGAACAGCAATAAAAGGATGAAAAGAAAAGACCTGAGACAAAATTTAATGAAAAATGGAAGCAGAACCATGAATCATTGGTGTATGACAGGGAGGAGATGAAAATGCACTGTACGGATTGTGCCGATTTTTACGGTGAAAAAATAAAAAACAAAAAATGTCTTAGAAATACAAACACAAGTTTTTCTTTGATTTTGATCATTTTTATTTGGTCCGACAGATTTTGTTTCGGTCCGACAGATTTTCATGGTTTGTCAGACCAAATGTCTGACGATTTTTTTTAACTTTCGGGAAGTCTGAACAAGATAACCAATCTGATTGCCTCTTTAAACACACACACATATAATATAAAATATCCCAATAAATTCCTAGCAAAACTTTCTTGTCATCTACAAATCAATCACCTTACATTAAATATCAAATTACAGCAAATAGATGCCTTAGTAACTTAATATAAATCCAGTTTTGATCACTCTTTGAATTGTACTTCAAATAAAACCCACTTTCTTTGCTGAAAAGTTTATAAAAGTCCTTTGACAATGATCATGAAAATAACGGCCCTCTTCACATATTTTTTTTTACATCCTACTGTAGACAGAGTGAAATTCGCAAGCAATAAATTTTGTGCATCATTTGGGACATTAATAATCATTTTTGATACAATTTCCATGTTAGGTTTCTATTTTTAGAATATAAGAAGGGAAATAAATAGTTTTTTTTTTGTTTTTTTTTTTTTTGATGATGAAACATTTAATTTGACCCTGCTGGAATGCCTTTATGCCACCAGTACTGACTACTGACACAAAATCATGCTGTTTGAACAGATGTCTCAAATACTGTAGGTGGCTTAATTTTTGTATTTTGATATTGAAATTCATTAAACTTCCTTTGGACTGTTTTAAATTCTAAGCAGGAGAAATCCAGTACACAAATTTAGTAGTTTATTTAGGAGTGCAAAACACAACAACATTCAGGAAAGACAGTAGTTATATTAAATTTGCTCTTGAAACATATCAGACTGCCTCCGTGGTCTAGGGGTTAGAGTCGATGATTTCTAATACAGTTTCCTCTCTGGCGTGGGTTCAATCCACGGGAGATGCTTTGGTAGTTTAGCACGTAGGAAGGCAGTCTAGTACTGGTGTAACTCTCCAGGAACGATGGTTAGGAAACTACCCGCCTATATGACTGAAATACTGTTGGGAAAAGGCGTAAAATGAAACAAAGAAAGAAACAAACAAACATACAACAACTTGAAAAATATCAACAGCTGTTGTGGTTTATATAATTGGTAAGACTGAATTGGTCTAACTACGGGTCAAGGGTTTGATCCTGTCATTTGATATCCAAATGGAAAACAACAACCTTTAGACACCTTTTTAAAGTCTGAAGTTGTCAAAAAAAAGTGTTTATTTTTCAGATTTTTCAAGACAAATAATTATCACAATATAATCATTAATTATCACCGATTTTCTTCCTCACGAATTGTTACTAACTCTTAGCTTCTTGGAAGTTTATAATACAAATATACGGAAGTTTGCAAAGCGATTGCACTTACACACTTAGGATTAAATCGTGAACATCTTTATGTACAAGTTAAATATTCATGTATAGTAGTCAAGTCCCGGCCAAACTTATATATAATTCGGCCAGTCACAATACTTCAAATTGTAAACAGTATGATTTTCACACTTGTCTTAAGTGCCTCCTAAGTGAGAGATTTCTCTCTTTAACAAAACAAATAGAAAAATGCCTTATCTGCATGTTTTAACTAAAAGTATACAATGTACCTAAAGTACAAATTATCTTCCCTGTGACATCCCTATGAAAGACAATGGATTGTTTCCAATAATTAAAACAGGCAAAGTCCACTTTATAAAGCGATACACATGTATAAACTTACTGATTGCTTATTGTTTTTAAAATAGTTGCAAAGCTCTTAATATATCTTAATGGTTAACATAAATAAATAAAACCTTTGGAAAACTATCAAGTGGTCCAAGACATGACTTTTCTACGTGGAATTGGATATGCCAGCATTTATCTTGCACTTGAGTGCAAACTTGTCTGTTTTTGTTGAAAACACCTGTTTTTAAATGTATGGAAAACGTGTTGTAAACTTATCAGGATTCCTGAGTTCTAAACAAATACAAATGTACAAGACAAATGACTTTATATGTTGAAAGACATTGAAAAGATGCAATAAAACTTATATTATTTTCAAGTGAGGAACAAATAAATGACTGCAGACAGTAAAGAACAAATAATAACAGACAGTTAAAAACAAATAAATCCAGAAATTGACAGTGAAGTACAAATGACACCAGACTGTGAAGAACAAATGACACCAGACTGTGAGGAACAAATGACACCAGACTGTGAGGAACAAACGACGCCAGCCAGTGAAGAACAAATGACACTAGACTGTGAAGAACAAATGACACCAGACTGTGGGGAACAAATGACACCAGACTGTGGGGAACAAACGACACCAGACAGTGATAAAATGACACCCGACAGTGAAGAACAAATGACACCAGACAGTGAAGAACAAATGACACTAGAAAACTTCAGACACTGATAAACAAATGACTTTAGACAGTGAACTTGAACCTGACTCCAGACAATGAAATGAAAATGACTGCACTTAAGACGTTAAGTGAGGAAAAAATAACTCTAGACAGTAAAAAAATAACACCAGACAGTTAAGAACACAATCATACAGTATAGAACAAATGACTCAAGACAGTAACAAGCAAATGACTCCAGATATGTGCAGTTATATAAAAAAAAAACAATTGAGTCAAAATTCCAAAGTGCCAACCATTTCAGAGGGAATCAATAATTGCATCAATATTTGTTCAATAATGTCACATAAGGGTTTTCATTTTTTTTGAGGAAACAGATGTGCCAATGAAAACAACCCATTTGACCAAGGGTCAAGGGGGATATTTTAATCTACAGGCTAAAAATTACAACCTATTTTTCAACCAATGATATGGATCGCAAATCTGTTAACAATGAAAATCCTGCACATATTTTTTGAAAGGGCTCCCAAACTTCTATAGATGGAAGTCAAATATGACAGTAGCCAAGTAGAAACCAGTCAAACTGAATTTGGAAAGGAGAAGAATTTGGTTACTGGCTCAAAGATCTATTTTACAGTATTTACATGCCCAATCCTAAACATCCTTGAAACACAATTATATACATTCTGGCAATAAGATCTGTGGGTAGATCGATGAATTTAATATGGCGAAATGTATCCCCACATCAAATAAATACATCAAAAACCCGTTTTCAAGTGAGCCACAAAACTGAAGTACATGCCATGTTACACAACTAAAATATTGCCAGTCAATTTTTATTGCATTCGCATAACAAAACGGCATAAATTACATTATTCATAAATTAAATCAATATGAATATCAAATTTGTATCAAATTTAATGAATATATTGTACACAACTTTCGCACAGTACCAAAAATGTATATTTTACATGTATTTAGTAGGTCTCTTCAAATTTAAATTAAAAACTTCATAATTAAAATATTTCTGACACTATTACTGCATGCAATAATTTACGAGTATTTTCACCCTATGGTTGTTTGACGCCTGGATTTGCAGTGAGAGGTAACGTTCGAGATTTTAAATTGAGATTATCAGGTTTTCTAATCTCATTTCGCTATCTGAAAATATATGTAAATGTGAAACTAACCATTAAAACTTTTACATTAAATGTAAATCTGCCTCTATTACAGACCAAGTTTTATTTCAATGTATATATCAATTTTTTTTAATGAAATTTTTTTAACTTATCTGATTGAACAACTGCGAGAATGTACGACTGTCAATCGCAACTTAATATGTACATCTGTCTAGAAATTTACTGTAGACAAGAAAGTTAAAAGTGATTAGTCATCAAATTTTATTGAGACTGCAAAGTTGCAAAATCTTACATGGAATTCAATGTTCTAGATTTCAGTCAAGGATAATTAAAATGGGAGAAAATTCCAGTATTAATTAAGTTACATGTACTATATGGGGAGAGATTGATTTTATTGAATAAAGAAATAACAAGAGGTCCATGATGGCCCAACATCTCTCACCTGAACTCCACTGGTGTAAAAGTTACATTCTTCTATGCAATGGTCACATTGTAAGGTCCAGCCATTTTTATCTCTAGTCATTTCTATTGCCATGACTTATATAAATTTTGTCAGGGTCCACTCAGCAATGCTGCATATCAATTATCTAAGCTATAGGCCATGCAGTTTCACAGAAGATGATTTAATGTTGTTTTACTATTTTAGATTGTATCAAGTGAACTCTAAAACCAGGACTCTGTGATGTCATTATACGCAAAACTATTACTGAATCCATTTACACAACTTTGTAGAAACCTACCTACAGATTATTCCGGTGAAGTTTGAACAAAATCTACTATATGGTTCAAGAGATCTTGTTTCAAGAAATTTTGGTAAAGACGCAAGAAAGACTGCACAAGACATGCAAGATGTACATTACAGAAGAGTAGTCACACAGACAGACATCATGTTTTAACCTTACAAAAGCTGACAATAAAGCACTAATCGTCAGTGCTAAAACTAATTAAATAACAAGCCAAGCAGGAATATTTCTAATTCATCTTATAATATTATGGTAAAATGCATGGAAAATGCTCAGGCATGATTATATCTACAACTTTAATGACATGTACATTGTATGTACCATCAGTGAAGTATATAATTATGTTCAAGTGAATATAGAGAAAGCAAACAAAAATTTTTTTTTGCTATGCAAATGCCAAGGTGAGAAGAACAGTTTTTTTTTTAGGTTGGTTTTTATGTTGCACCAACACAGTATAGGTCATATGCCCACAGTCAAGCGAAGACCTCGGGTGCCACTCTGTACATTATTTCAGGCACAAACAGGCACCTGAGAAGAACTATCGACGATCTGTAAGCTAAGCTGGATAGCTTTCTCACATGTAGAAACTGATGACGCTTGTGCAGCTTGAACCTTCAGCTGTGTGAGGCAAGTGGTTTGAAGTCAACAACCTTAACCACTCAGTGATAGACACCCCATAGTATACAATATGATTACATAGCAATATGGTTAGGAAACTACCCGTCTATATGACTGAAATACTGTTGAGAAATGGCGTAAAATCAAACAAACAAACAAAACATAGCAATATGAAAGCAGTTCAGTCTGGGTGCATGCAGTTTGAAATGGGTATGACTATGATTTTTCATCCATATTTGTACATGTATATTTTTCAATTCTTTCAACAGCAGGTTCAATAAGGCAAAATTTATTAACTTTTCTAATTTTTATAGCATACACTTCTTGTTCTATCATAATATTATGATAATGTATTGAATTTCAAATATAATATTCATCATCAAAATAAATTAGAAATCATCAAAAGAGTTAGAGATAGGAAATATTTATGAAAATATTTTATATTTCAGTCAGGAATTTCAAGAGGTGCTAATAAAACAAGACAGGGTATATATATTTACATAAGGGTGGTAATATGATACTGAATATTGTAGTAGGTGTGCCATTGAATATACACTTGATAAAGTTGAATGTGTATTTTCTTCAAAGTTAGAAAAAACAAATTATTCTACAGTATTGAATCCTTTCCCCTTAAAGAATATTGAATCCTTTAATAGAAATTCAACAAAAGGTTTTTCAATTTAACATGTAAAAATACAATTTCTTCAAATTACATTTATTTCAGAAGCCAAAACATTTTTATTTCTAATTAAGGGGAAGTAATCCAGTCAAATTTATCATCAGTTTTCTACGTAAGTAGCCTCCCTTTACAAGATTTTATAAATCTAGTAGTCCAGTAGGATTTACCTCCCTTTTCAATCCATCATGTTAAAGAATGCAGCTGTCTTACTGGGTTTGCTATAATTGACAACTATCCATGTTTCAAATGTCATGTGATACTGAAGAATTAAATAGACCCTAATCAATCTCAGACAATGACATTGTATTTCCTTAAATCTTACAATATGATACATATAGTTTACATGTAAGTTCCTCCATCAATTATAATATGTCCATTTACATTTGGTAAACTCTGCCAACTTCTGTACCCTGCATTATTATATTGCTAAAACATGTTTCTTGTCTTTATGAAAAGTTTGATGCACAGTTGCATCTAATGGTAATATTTTCTAAGATTTCAACAGATTATGAAAGACGTCTTACTGAAGAGGTATTTCTGTTGATTTTTACCTCAAATTTGTACTTAGAATCCATCAATACTCTGTTTCTCAGGATTTTTACCACAAATTTATCTGACATTGACCTTAACTGTACTTTTGTTTGTTTTTACCTCAAATTTGCAATTGACATAATCTTAACTTAATTCTGCTGGACTTTTACCACAAAATATGCACCTGGCATCCATCTTAACTGCCAACTTAACTATATTTCAGTTGATTTTTACCTCAAATTTGTTTGCGGCATCTACCCTTAATGTACTTTTTGTTGCTTTTTCACTTTTACTTCAAATTTGTACCTGACAAAACACGTTAAACAGTCAATAAACATATCTCCTATATAAACGCCTTTATACTAGCATCTTAAAACACAGCGTCTCAAAATTGTTAAAATTTGGTTAAGCATAATTTGTTCATTATCCTCCCCCCTAAATATTGACACTGCTATAATATAATAAGTCAGAGATCTGCCAAGAATTTGAAAGTACTGGGCCCTGGGCCCACTTGGTCTGAAAATGATGGGCCATTTTTACCAAAGTATGGGCCTTGGGAAAACATTGACCAAAATAACTGTTAAAAAGTTTGTAGATAATTGAATTGCCCCGGTAATAAAACTTAAATCATATTTTATAACAAGTGGTTCACTTATAATTCAGTACTTTACCAATAATTAAAAATTATGCCTACATGGTAACTTTCTAACTAATATTAATTGCAGGCAAAAATGAAATTTTTTTTTAAATGGCTGCTCAAAAATTTGATATGCAAATTTATTCACATAATTGCTGGTTCTTACTTGTAATGTCTTATATTGTGCATTATCCATTTAATTGTTCCTACTTTGCACCAAATGTCCCTTACCACTGTATATTGACGAATTTTATTGCCCCTTGTATGCCTCTGTGTAGACAGCATACATCAAAGACATTTGCCGACAGACCTTTTGATCATGAAAAAAGTCATGCATAATGTTTCTCTGATTGGTTAATCACCCTGTCAAACATTCTGATGACGAAATATACATCTTTTTTTACACTTCATCAGCCAAAACTCACGTGAACTTGAGTGACCTTAGGGTTGATCAAGTTGAACACCTGTCAGATTATACTGTAACTTACAGCATTTCTTAACATAGCAACACTTTTTTTTCAGTTACCGATAATCATTTTAAATATTAAGTAGTTGTATAATTTGTTTGTTTGTTTTATTGGATTAAATTTACGGTAGTAGAAATGAGTATCTGTGTGGGAAAGGGATTATGAGAAGAAATGCGGTAAGTAGATGACATGCATGGACAAAAGCTATAGGGGAATTGATAAACTCAAGAATATGCGTTATTACAGGAGCATGGGTAACATGTTGCTGTTAGTACCAGTTTTGACTGGATGACTAAATAACCCAGCAGACAGTTTTGTTTTCTTATAAGTCTGGCACAGATTTAAGATGCGCCCATGGCCCTTTGCTGCCGATTTTCCTGCGCCATTCTCATTTTTTTAGCGCCAATGGCGCAAAATCGCGTCCTCGGCAGATCTCTGAATAAGTATGGGAAAAAATATACTAATAGCATTTTACTAAATATACATCATTATTGAAGTTCATCAAATCTGTGGAAAACTACAGTCAATGTTCATAATATATAATTTAATGGACTTGAAGAGGATTATAACATTATAAAGAACACTTGACATCTGTTTACATATAAAAGAAGAATACATCTTCCTGAATTTATAATATTTATACATTTTGCAAATCTGTTTCTTAGCCAGACCTTTAACAAAAGCAATTCATAGAGAAAACGCATCCTCTTGGGATTTTAAATACATTGATTCAACAACAACTTAAACTCCCACAGTTCATAGGGTTAAAATAATGTAAGAGTTCAAACAAGACCCCCATCCCCCCACCCCACCACCACCACCTCTTAGTTCAGCAGTGCCCTTTGATGCCAGAACAAATATTTATCATTTTCATTTTCAAATAAATATTCCATATAAACTAAACAAGACTTTATTAGATAAACTTTGAAACAATTTAAGCACTTACCGGAGGGGGCCTCACTGGTGAACTATCTGCAGGTATTGGTGGGGGCCTCACCGGCAGATTTTCATCCATCCTCATTTATGTAACTTTGTCTTCACTAACTTTTAATATCCAAGAATCACTTACACTCGAAAGTCCAAACTAAAAACCTTATATCACAAATATTAGATTTTTTCCGCAACACTTATTATTTTTTTATCAAGTAAATTTTCTTTAGGAGTTAATATTCTTAATGCACCTGTTTTTCTGCTTTTCTATCACAACACTTTGCCGTAATTTTATTTAAGAACTGCTTATATCCCGATATTTTTACAACACAATATAAATATATATAAATTCCTGCCAATTAGTTCGCCACAAAAAAAGGCATAGCACAATAAAATGTCAAAATCTCCTATAAAAATATCTAATTTATCCCGACCTGGCAGCCAACTGTGAATACAATAAAAAACTTTCTCCAATTTTTTGCTGAATTAATGATCTATATTTGCTAAATACCAAATGCCTAACCGTACTATATGTACCACATGCTTTACAATAGTTTATAAATACACTTTAATTTACCACCATAATCCTATGATATTTATTCGCTCCTCTCACAAAAATAATAATACAATTATTCATACAAAAGAACCTGGACAAGAAAAGAATTATGGTCCTTTCTGTTAATAAACTATCTTTGGCTTAATAGCATTTAATAATCCTGACCTAAATCCTAGTACAGTCTATTATTTAGACTGGTGGGGAGAAAATATAATATATACACAAATGCAGATATATTAATACTGGACTTAATGCTCGCAATAAAATATATCAATCCCCCATTGTTAGGCTCGAAAGATGACACGGTTAATTCTATACGTACATGACACTTTGTAATGTAAATTATCCTCGGGCAGCAATAGCCGTAATTTGTCATAATTTTATCTAATTTGATCATCAGCACTGATAACCAAACTTCAAAAACAATAATGTCCTTAAATGGGCGATCTTAAAGACTTCACATTTCAAGATCTGTAAAAAAAGATAAGATATTCGATGTACTATAAGTTCTTATTTCCTGTCACTTAAAGAAAATTAAGTACATAAGCTCTAGCTCCTGAGTCAAAGTTGCATTTTTCCTCAATTAACAGTTTATATCAAAGTTGAAAGTCACTTGGAATATCTAAAACCCTTTTTTTTTATAATATTGATCATTCTGTAAGAAAGTTAAAATCGTGAATGTAAGAAAATTCAAAAGCTGTTTCAGTTCATTTTGCATATTATTATTTTCTGTTTTCTTCATAAATAATAAGATAGTCTACTGATTCCTTAAAATAATTGCTTCTGCTGCCAATAATTGCTTCTTTTATCGCTTAAAAGCCAATTATTTGTCAAACATATCTTTTAAAAGATCATTGATAACATTTACATTTTAAAAACAAATGCAAGAAAATTCTTCAAAGAATCATAAATAAAATTTCTGGCCAAATCAGGAAAAAGCCGATTTTCGCTTAACATTTATTGATATTCTGCCAATTCAGGTTAAGTTGCATAACCACTAAAAAAGAATCTTAATATGATTTTAATTTATAATTAATAAGAATAAATTCTGTAACAACTTTGAAACTAAATTCAAACCTGAATTGTCATTTCAATCTTACCCTACATGTTATTCCGATCTTTAAATTATTCAAAACTTTAATAGTCAAATACTTTTATGACAAATGCATCTAAATACATTTAAATGAATATATTCAGCGAGACAGCAACAACTTGCAAACCAATTTGCAAGACATTTGATTTTAAAAATACATGAACAGTGATTATAATAACCCTATGAAAAACAGATTTGTCCTGACTTATATTAGGGGAGATGTTTTTTTATTTACTTATAAAAATTACACAATTCTACTATCCTGTGGACCATATTGATGTTTTGATGTTAAAATTTTTCATTTCCCTTCACAAAGAAACATATCAAAATATGATTTACCACCCTATATGGATGATTGGGAAGTAACATGACATGGTAATCACATCTCATCAAATGAACTAAAATATAGCCTTTTAACATCCACAATAAAATGAAAACTTGAACACATTTTTCTTTTTAACTACATAAATTATCATACAGTACTGAAAAATGTCTAACTGATCAATTTTTTAGTTAAATTTTGCAAACTGATGGGATAATTATTTAAAATGCCATTTAATATTAATCCCTAACAATAATTGCAATGTAGAATTATAAATTTTAAAACTAAATACACAGGTATCAGTTTACAAAATTACAATTTAACTTCAATGAATCAGACTTAATTACTACAGTCATACAATTTCATACATGAATTATAGCTTAATTTCTTCAGATTTACGATCACAATTAAATAGCAGTTAACTCAGGGGGAATAATTCTGACCAAGAAAACTTCAATTGAAGGGGCAGTAATATTTGATTATAAGTGGGGAGAATTTTCAGGCAATATTTGCTGCAGAAACAAAATTAAAAATAGGACCAATCCAAATGTTGTAAACAATTAAATACTTTATTTTGCAAAAAGCAAATTTCCAAAGGGTGAGGGGATTTTTACCCTTTTTAAGCGAGGGGTAGCAATTTGACTTGAGGCCCCTATAAACTAGGTCAGAGGCAGATTGGTCATAAAAATCTTATCTAAAGCTCATAACAATGATGAACAAGCAATTATCATAGTATTGCAAGCAATCCATAAGTCCCCTACTGGTTAGAACCCCAGCAACATTCTGGAGGGGCCATTCACTTATGTTTCTAATTGGTTGAATATAAGTGATCACAGGAAACAGTTTTTTAGTTTTCAGACGGACTGAAGGACACTCTAAAGTTATTTCTTTAAGCATCCCTGTTATCAAAATATAACATTTTTAAAAGCATAATCTCAATACTGCCATCTATCCATATATCAAGTTTCATAAAAATATTTTCAGTACTTTTTGTGTTATCGCGGGATCCAGTTTTGTGGACGGACGGACAGACGGTAAGGCCTCCACGGTTACACGTTTAAAAAGATTTGTTTTGATTTTCATTCGTAAACGTTTACGATATTTTTTACCGTTTAATCGAAATGACCATATTGTCTTACAAATATATTGATCATTCATTGCCTGTTATCATGGATTTTATCAATTCTAATTGGTTTATTCCAAGGTCAAAAACGGAAAATGTGTGTTTACAACCTTCCACACAGAATTGCTGTGCAATAATCGCTCGTGACAATACATTTTTTTGGAAATTTTATTTTCCTTTGATCTTTCAAAATAGAGAAAAGTAGATTCAATGCAGAAAATGTGTGCCGACACAATCGTGATGAGCCCTGAACATTATTTATTTGTTTGTTTTGTAATAATTAATTGAAAGTTAGTCATCGTCTGGCGTTTCAAATACATGATGTAGTATTGTACATAGATCGAAGTACCACCGTTTAAACGCCTTTAACGGTATCGTTTCGGTTCTTAACAATCGTGTAAACGTTTACGTAAAATTGTAAACGTGGGAGCCTTAACAGACGGACTGACAGACGGACGGAGGAGGGTAACCTAAAGTCCTCTCCGGTAAACCGTTAGGGGACTAATAATCATGTTTTTAAAAAAATATATAAGAAATTTGAATTCGAAATATTAACATTAATTACATTAGTAAGCAAAACAATTACAATTTCCATGTATCAGTACAAAGTAACAAGACTGCCCTGAGTTTACAAGATTTGAGAAGGTTTATCTATATGCATTACATTTATAGGAAAACACAAACCACTTTAAGCCCCTAAAGCCATTTGTTTTGTTTTGTACGAATCAAACTTACATGAATAAAGTTTGGTAGACTGTGAGTCAATTAAAAATCATTTATATCTTTAATCATATCAAAATTTGATAAATTGATTTAACCATTATGACCAAGAAAAATTTCAATGATTTCTCTACATATTTAACTTAAATAATACCAAAATCTAGTTACAGCTTAAAGCCTTTTCAAACTTTCATTTTTAATGCTATATGAATCTGACAACCTGGACCTCTACCTTTCTGTAAGCTTATTATTAATTATTTTATGTCTATTCAATGGCTGTCTATAATCATCACAGATAAAAATCAAAGCTTTGGTGCACTGGAGCATCATTCTACAGCCTTCCTGTTTATACACTACAACATTCCATGATACAACCCTGGTTATTATAGATTTGCAAAGAATTGTTAAGCATGAAACCACTTCTTTTTTTTCATCTTTTATGGAGGGAAAAGTTTAGAAGTCCACATCTAAGGAACAGTCCAATTGTGATACAACAACACTAAAATTCCAAGCTACAAAGAAATAAGGAATATTGAATAGATCTAAAAAAGCACAACATTCTTTTTTTCTTAAAAAAAATTAAAGGAGGGAAAAATCTATTGCAGGTTTCATGCTAATTTTTTCAAAGGTCAAGCACATTTTCACAAATTGCATGAAAATCACACATCTAAAATTGATGAATTCTCTTAAATAGTGTAAAATTTCAGAGACAGCGATTCTTTTTTTATTTCCACTTTGGCTAGTCTTAACATTTAACAATTGTTAATAGATAAATTGTATTTCGAATGGAAATATATAATGATTTTGCTGCCTACTGATCAATAACAAAATGTCACAAGTATTTTAATAACTGACAAGAACGGGAAATTTTTTGTCAACATAAACAAAATTCTTTTACAGTAGGCGGATTGATTGGCTAACATTATGTCATAGAGATGCTGATTGGCAATTGAAATATATACCAAATCTCAACTTGAAACAGACAAACAGCAATAGCTTGGGAATTAGCAATTTTGGCAACAACTTATTTTGCCCAAATTAAAGGTTTACTTGTCATGTGCCTTGCATCTATAAATGATGGAGATTATAATGATAAAGCCAATTTTGACCTCTTTAAAGCGAATAATTAAGTTGTAACGCGAAAAATGCATGCTTCTAATTTTGTTGTGTCCTGTGTATTGAAATAAAGTGCGCCAGAAACACACTCTTGTGGGAACACTGAGTGATACAGGTTATTTTACTCATTTAAAAATCAATTTGTATAATATGGCAATGTAGACAGGTGGTATTATCTAAAATTAAACCCTTTTGCATGCCTCATATCGCAGTATTTCTAAGCATGTGCACAATGAATGGATGCCCCATAGTTTGCACAGTCATGTTTTGACAACACACAGCTGAAAGTGATTAAAAATTAATTCTTTTTGTTCCCAGTGATTTTTTTCCCTGAAAAAGGCTGTTTCCCCTAGCTCAAAATAGGTATATTTTCCATTTTCCCCTAAAAAAGCTAATATTTTCCCCTGTAATGCCCTGTGCACTTCTTCACCAGAATTACTTAACTGTTTTTAAGTTAACAGCATCTGACTTATTACATCAGCTGGAAGACAGAAAGCCGTCCCTATAACCTCTGCTATGTACCATGCATGTTAAATTGAATTGAAATTAAAATTTTTATAAAATGTGTGGGTAAATTCCATCCTCAGTTGTTGGAATTTGATTTTCCCCTTTTCTGATTTAAAGCACTATATTTTCCCCTTCAGAAAGCCACAGGTTGTTTTGAAAATTTGAAAAAAAAATCACTGGTTCCAACTACCGAACTGAATCTTAAATATTGTCTAGTTCACGCATTTGTTTGATTTGATACCTGTATTTAAAAAAACTTGGAAAGCAAATAAAATGTGCATTTATACGGAAATTATGATACTGCTTTTGTCTAGTTCACACATCTGTGTGATTTGAAACCACTGTTTAAAGAAAGCAAGTAAAAATCAAGTGTTTATATCTATCTCTGAATACTGCCATCCCCTCTAATGAGTGTTATATGAAAATTACTATACTGCTATTGCACTGGACATACTCACACGCCAGTAAATAATTTAAGGTGAAATTATATGGCTCTGGGCAATATGCAACTGCAAGAAGTCAAGATTAGATCAGAAACTGAAGATGACAAAATACAAACAAATAAGAACTGCCCTGGTTTGCCTCTGTATCATGTTTAAGTACCGTCAGTACAGGCATGTAAACAGAATGGTCAAAACACACGTTAATTGAGTTTCAATACTGTAATTAAACAACCGGAAGTGACTTAGTGAGTAATTTTAAGACAAAGTTTATACATAAAACAAGATTTACAAACCTGTCTGCCGTCTGTTCAACACCATGTATGAAAATAAAGAAAAGAAAATAATAAATAAACAATGAAGACGGATAGCTTCGATACGAAATGCAGGAAAACAAACAACAAAGTCTATTTTAATAATAATTAATTGACCAAAACATACCGGCCGCCATTTTCTTTTGAGAGGAATACCCGCCAAATGACGTCATTACATAATCTAAACACGGAAAAATCTCTATTCTGCGAAAGGGTATCATTATTTAGACAAAGACACCTACCAGTTTCCATAGTCAATCTCAAAAAATGAATGAAATTATTTTCGTTTCGAACAATACGCAGTTTATGGTATCTGTTATATCTATAGCAAATATTTATGATTTTACGTTAATTCGATTTACTCTGTTGCACATTCCTTTATAATTTTTGAACGATTTTCACGTGCGTGTACTGTATATAAGGGAGTATATGTGTAAAAGCGTCACTCGAGGTCTGTATTTGACAGAATACAATTCGTAAAATGACAGAAGAAAGCATACATATTCCCGTCCCACCCACCCTTTTTATGTTTCTGTTTTATTTTACAGTCTTTCTAAGTTTCAGATATTTGCAGTTGATTTCATCATGACTCCGCCGAAATTCGAGACAGCCCTCTTTCCAGCAGATGTTTTTTGCAATAGACTAAGGAAATTATTGATCTTGAAATGTGATAATTCTGTCAAATACAGCGACCTAAACCTATAATGTTTGTTGTTGTTGTTGTTTAGAAGTATTTGAGAATAGAAAATAATTGATTTACTCACGGTTTAGTGAGTAACTAAATTTATTTTCAATTTTACTTGTTCCCCATAATTATAGAGGTAGTAGACCTATATATACAGTATATTTGCTGTATATCTATATATTATCACGGTCCGGATTTATATTACAATATAAATCCGTGATAAATTATGTACACTGCAATAAAATCAAGTTATCTTTCTTTAATAATCATACAATATTGCGTGAACATTTTCTTGAGAAAATACATTGAATATGTAACACTGATTATAAAAAAAAGACATTTCGCACATCTTTTTAAACAACGACATTGCAACACCATAAGCATCAAAATTAGCGGTACTGTAAAGATGACAATTAAAATGTTTTACATTTCAATAATGCCATAGATTCAGAGTATGTGCAGCCTAATCTGATCAACGAAAACTTTGTTTGATAGTAACTAAACCTGCACAACAACTCAACTCTTGCTACATGGACTTTCAAAGATTTGTCTCCCTTCGATCAGGAATAATAAAAAGAGGGTTCAATTTGCGGTTTTCATCTTTGAATATTTTACCACTCATTTCAAGTGTTTAAGTTTATATTACCTAAAAGAAGAATCAATCAAGAAAATTAATGCATGAGAATTCAAGAAAAAGTAAACATGCTTTAATATCAACAAGTTTTATTCCACGTTTTCTGCGAAATATACCTTCATTATTTATTAAGATTCATCCAAATCTCTTACACAACTTACGTTCTGTTCAAAATACAATGAGCGATAGATTGTAATAGTATTTCAGAATAAGATACGGAAGTAAGTAAATAAGATAATAGTAACAGAAAAATTTTCCATTTTAGTACGTTAAGAAAAAGTATTTATTTCTCTTCCTTTTAAAATAAAAAAAAGGAGCCCTTTGAAAGACCAGAATACACCTTTAGAATCGGATAACTGGAACCGGAAACGCCAGAACAAAAAATAAACAAACAATAAAATCATCGCCTAGCCAGTTTCAATTACAATGTTCGAAATACAGTGATGATAATTAATTCAAAATAGTAATATCAAAGTTTAGAAACAGTGATTTATTTGTTTCGAACTTTTCAGTAGATAAGTACATTCAGAATTAGAAAAAATGACTTGTTTTGATTTAAAACTTTCCAAATGGCACCTATAATATGTTCCCAAGAATAAAGTTCATTTTTTTTTCATTAATTATTTATTCATATCCATTTATCTTGATAAGTTATTAAATTATATCAACTTTAAAATTATGAACACCGCACTAGAACTATTTTTATATTATGTCATTCGTTAAAAATGTCCATCCAGAGCTTCAGTACAATCGTATTTCTCAGGTACATAAAAACCAGGACATTAAGATATTTAGCATGTTGGTATAAAATCATGTCACTCCAGAGCTTCCGTACATTCGCAAAAACATATACACGTAAACGACTATACTACTTCACTCGTGTATTTATATTATCATATAATAATAGTGTATAAACAACCCTTTTTTGTATTTGGACAGAATACGGATTAAAACGTTTTAATTAAAAATCTTTTGATGGATTTAAAAACTGGAGTGTACTATTTAAACAACTTACAAGTTTGGTTCTAATAAAAAAAATATTTGTGAAATCATCTTCGATAAACAATACAACGGTTCACATTCAAAATATGGCGATCGAACATTGGACATTCTGTTTGTTTACACTGTGCTTGTATATAGGTTTTGTTACATGTAGTCCCGTTGCAATTTCATCCTAGAAAAATCAGTAACGGGAAAGAAAGTTGAACAATCCATTTTGAATCTGAATGGAGCGATAATGTTTCAATGTGGAGTGGACCTCAGGACAATTGCTACATTGATTTAGATTTTGTGTTTGGGTTGATTCATAATAACACACAAGAGACTGCAGTGAAGCATAAAAATAAAACAAAAGTAGTCCTCCTGAAAGAATGCGGCTTTTTCTGTTCTAGTAGCATATCAGTACATTTTTTCACGAAAAATTCAACATTTGATACAACTTCCGGACATGCAATCCTGTATGTCGCACTTTTGTTTAGCGGATGCTCAGTTTATTTGGAGGAATTATCTTTGATTGCAAAATATGGAACTATTTTGGCGAGTCCGTTTCAAAAGGAGCCTCTGGTACATGTTCCGTCACAGAAACACAAGGTTGTACATTTGCTAAGCAAATACGAGAAATTAATTCGAAAAAATTATAACTGCGTGTTCTGAGACTAAAGTTTGTTCTGGGATTTTGCGATTGAAGGTTTTTGGAAAATGTAAGTATCTACAGCTAGAAGCATGTGCGACAAAGCATGTAAGTATAGAAGCAGAAACTTTGATCCAAAGGTTTCCGGAGGTTCAAGCGTTACAGCTTTATAACATTGACTTGTCTACAAAAATGACGTTTCCTTGGACTCACCTGTTTGCTGATTCCCCAAATATAAGAATATTTGCATCAAAAGAGGCCGATATGAATAGCATGGGAAGAGAGTTTCGAATATACAACTCGAACATTGTTAATATGGTTTGTCTGAATGGAATTATTTCAAATATTGTCATAAACAATGCAAATTTTAACTCAAATCAAAGTGAGATATTTAAGAAATGTGACGGACTGCTAAGCGAAGGGTGGAAATTTTCTAAACAAACAGACCAATTGACGAAATCACTGCATTTTGTTAGAACCAAAAGATCAGACATTAGAAAGCACAATTTACAAAGGCATCAACTAAATTACTATCCCAGCAACATTTTTGAAGGATCAATCACTATTTGCTGTTTCTCGGACCTGTCTTATAATAATTTGTCTTCGCTAGAGTCGAGAATAGTGAAAAAATCCAACAATGTTCTACAAACTTCCAAATCTAGACAACTCGACTTACCAGCACTGCCGCGCATGATTTTCTGAAAGATGACAAATGAGGTGTGCTCTGTGAGTTTTTATGTAACTGTGTATTCGAACGATTAAGAACAACCAGTTAGTGCCTTTGTACGGAGCACGTATAGAGATAATTGATGTACACGGCAGCGAAATTACGGGAGAAAGCCTGTTAAATCTGGCAAAGAATATCAACATCTATGATTTTCGTTACAGGATAGAGTCAAAGTCTAATACAAACGACAGAGGAGAGTCCCTACAACGACCACTTCTTGATTTGTCATTTTGCAAAATAAGAGATATTAACTTGAACTTAAGTGTAAAAAAACAGACTTCTATGGGCATTTTGCAGTTATTTAAAACATTTAGCATTAAAGGTAATGGAAACCCGTTTAAATGTAACTGTGGACTGTATGCTTTAATACGTCTTTTTACAGTTAAAGAAATACAAACATTAAAGTTGGATTGGGTTTGTGAATATCCAGAGGAACTTAAAGGAAGGAAAGTAACTAGTCTTACGGACAGAGATATATACTACCCCATCAATGTTACCGACTGTCCGAGATTGTGTATCTGCTATGTTAGGTACGATACAAGTTCATTGATTGTCGACTGCCGGAATATCAATATGTCAATATTACCGCCTGTAATGCCAAAAGTACCCTTGGAATTATGGTTCAAGAACACGGGTCTTCTGAAACTAGATCAAAGAGACTATTTGGTAAACGTATTTGTTTTGGACATTTCTGAAAATAAACTAACTCATATTCAACCGCTTACTGCGTCAAAGTTACAAAATGTCACCGTTTTGAATATAGAAAACAATCACTTTACATCACTTCCGGTACAAATACGATACACAAACATTAAAAGTATATATTTAGACGGGAATCCATTAAAGTGTGACTGTCACACAAAGTGGATGAAAGCCTGGCTACAAAACAGATCGTGCCCAGTCATGGATTGGAACGCTATACAATGTATAGACAACGCCAAGAGGGTCAATACATTTGTTACCACTCCAGATTTCTGTATTCGTATGCGCCGGGAGATTGAAACACCAAGTATTGCAGAGCACGTGGTAAATTCCCCTCAACCATTATTGGGGATCTTTTTGTGTTTCATAATCCTTATTCTGTCCCTAACTATCTACTTCCAACGGTTTACAGTTAGAGTCTTACTATATATGATATTTGGAGTCAGATTATGCTATAGACTTGATAATGACCATGGCGATGTGAAATATGACAGTGTTGTTATTTACGACAAAGGTGATCAAAACTTTGTCAACAGAAACGTTAAAAGTCATCTTAGAGTACTGAACTACGACGTAGCCGATATTTACGACGACTCTGTTATTGGATTTACATTTATTGATGGAATTAAAAAGTTGATTTGTAATTCAAAAGTTACAATATTTTTTCTGACAAAAAATAGTTTAGATAACGACTTGATTATAACTTTATGGAACATTACCTCTGAACGAGTTCTCGAAAGAAATTTAGGCTCTATTATACTAGTACTAGACAAAGAGTTTCGGGAAAACTATATGGAAGAAAATATGCGTTTGTACGTCAAAACTGGTAGATACATCAAAAAGGATTCGTCACTATTGCTTAAAAGTATACAATATCTAATGCCACCTCAAAAGCCCCCTAACCAGAACCCGGAATCCAATGATAATGAATTAGACTTTGAGGATATTGGAGCAGGCGATGTGTATTTAACAGAACAAACTCATCGAATCGCTACGAACACCTTTGATGAAAACTTTTATGATAGGCAACCAGACATTTTTATAGTTTTTCCTGATGGAATTGACGAATTACACCAACTTGTTAGGTATACCATAATACCATTTCTTCTTGAGAGAAACCAAAGAGCTGGTGTTCTTCAAGATGATTTTGTCTTTGGTGAAGATATCAGGGTAGGCATAGAAAGTAGACTTAATCAAGCAAAACATGTGATCTTTATTTTATCGGAGGAAATTTTGGAGGATGAAGTCTTGCAGTACATCCTGTGCACCATTCTTACCAAAGCAGTTCTCTGTAGCGGTAATTATTTGCTGCTTTTTACATACGGCCAGATTGATGAAAATAAAATGCCGGAGAACTTGAAGAAATTTGTAAATAGCCATATAACAGCCAGCGTTAGTGATACCAACTTTAAAGACCGAATGTTAGAAGCTGTAACATTCGAAGAAAACCAAGATATTGACAATGAGGATACAGAAAGTGTAGCAATAGAGAACAATGCAGATGATGAAAATTTAATTTAAAATGTATTTGTATAACCTTCAGAAATGATATGCTGATAACGAAGTCTTATGTTGGTTTGTTAATTGATTAAGAAATATTCTATACATCAGATACATCGTCTTGCTAATCAACCAAAAATGTTTTAAATTATAGCTTTGTTATTCTATTCACCTTAAACCTTAAGATTGGAAAATACTGTTGTAGGCCCGTCTGTCTCGACTTAGATATGACCTTGACGTTTCGATTTGCAAGGTTACGATTCCAATAAAAATTATATGAAGGCAGCATGTGTTAGCACATGATTTAAGAAAGAGATCAAATATTTTTACTATTCTTTTCATATTTAATTATTTACTATGTTTTATTACAAGCAATTGTTAATGTAGCTTTAGTTGAGGATTTTCATGGTCGAACTATGGTAACTGGTTGACGCCATTTCATATTTTGCGCTTGCACCATAAAATGTAAATAAAACTGCGAAAACAGAAAATGATGAAAAAGTAAAAGTTTGTTGTGTTTTCGTGCTTTTTCATTTTCGATTGCCAATTCTGACGTGGTTTTGCGACATTCAAAGCTGTTAGCTTTCGAATTTTCGTGGCGATGAAATCTAAAATACAACATGGCGTACATCAGTCATCATACCACCATACCTTTTATGAATGGATATATAATAACTCTGAGCACAATTTTTAAACTAGGAAGTTCAACTTGATATTAGATACAAGATTTAATTTTTTTGCTATGGAAAATGTAAAGAAGCCACACTTTCTCTTTCAGGATGGAGATTAAAATAGTTTTACTTTATTTCATTTTATTAATTTATTCATAAATCTAAGTATAAAACATAGCTTGAAACGAACCTTTTCATCAATGTCTTGAATATGACATACATTTGTGTATAGACCCCTTGTTTATTTCTCGATTAAAGGCCAGTATGCTTTCATTTTCATTTCTCGACAGCTGTTTTTTTTTTTGGTGTTACAAAAATATTTAAAAAAAAAACAACAACAACAACCTCTTACATTGAGTCATAGTCTGAACCATCTTTTGCATTTTTTTTTTTTGTAATTAGTACACTTACAGGTATAATGATTTAATATTTTGTATAGAAATCAAAATATTACTTTTTTATTTACATTTTTCTACTTTCTTGATACATATTTTCAAATTCGTCATTATACTATCTTCAGATAAAGAGCATCTAATATTCTCTAAAACCATTAGTTTAACATTTTAAAATTCATGTTTACTTTTCAAAAGAAGGAAGAGAAAATATTTGTTTCTGAGGCATAATTGTGCATAATTGTGGTTTAAACATACATGTTTTACATCACTTATATGTACCACATTAATAAAAAAAAAAACGAAATAGAATATTCGACTGTTGATATTACGTTTCAGACGACTGAATAACCGTCTATAGACATAACAGACATAAACTATGAAAACTGGTTATTTTATCCATTCCTATCCTGCGGATGATCTGATCACGTTTACTTTTAAGTAAAGGCGGTTGTCGCATAACTCTTCCCGAGTGTGTCACGTACACAAGCTAGTTGGTATACAGTTCATCTCATAGATTGCGGTACTAGAAAAAATTAACTTCTTTGCTTAAGTGCTTCCCTTTCCGCAAGTCTTTGGATAAGGACATTATGAACAATAGCCCTGGACGTTTCCGACTGGCTCATTGTTATTATACCCACCCAAATACGCTGGTAGTCCTCCGTCCGTCACGTAACAAGAGAAACTTAAATTGGTTCAGAAACGATAGTAACTGTAATTTTCTTTGATGTCATTCATTCCAATAAAGCTTTTATGGCTAAAAAGAACAATAAAATAAACAACGGAGTAGCCACATAAGAATTGTCTCGCTAGAATGTCCGGCCGTCCTTCCATCCCACATTTTTGTCCTGAACGTAACTCAAAAAGTATATGAGATATCAACGCAGACATATTAATTATCTTATTGAGGATGAGTGCAACGCACAAGAATGATTCTTCTACCTTTTACGTTTCCGGCCGAATACCGGTCTGGCTAGTAAAATTTGCAGGGAAGAACTGAATATAAAAAGAGTTTTCATTGGTCGTTTTAAAATTAAAAAATGAAATCTGGAAATCTCATTGGTCATTCTAAAATAAAATGTAAAAGATAGTTCTCAACTAATATGTAAAGGATAGTTCTTGCCATTTTGAAATAAAATGTTAAGGATAGTTCTAAAATTAAATGTACAGGACAGTTCTTTTTAACTTTCTAGTTAAATCGCTCAGATATTTAAGTTCTCTTTTACAATACTTCTTGCATTCACATCTCATTACATTTTCTATTGAACAGTTTATTTTTCTTAAGAACGTACTGAGTTTATTTTACATCATAGAATCTTAGTTTTATAATTCTGTCCAAAAATGAGAATAATATCAGAACTTACAGGTACCGCTTAGTTTAGGAAGTCAACTGAAAACAGACCATGTACGCCTAGCCAGTTTTATTACAATGTCCGAAGAAAGATGTAATTAGAAAAGTAAATTAAAGCATAGTAAAGGTTACTTGTTTTAATTTAAAACTTTTCAACTGGCACATATGAAATGTTATCTTATTAAATTTACAAATTTGTCAAAGAGGCCCTTCCTGCGCATATGAGTATAATTCAGGCCAATATATTTTAATTCTTATCTAAAGACTGACGGTTCCAAATGAATGGTGTTCGTGGTCCTCATTCGCAGCTTCACAGTACTTCCCATAATACATACACTGAACAACATTTATTTTCATTACACAATGCGTGTCCATAGGAAAACCAACTTATTCGTATGGTAGGATAACATTATTGCTTAAAAAAGATGATTATTTTCTTTGCCAAAGGTGTGTTAACATTCAATGCGCACGTCGTTTTTATGGGGATATCTTATCTTTTTTTTTTGCATTAAATTTTTCTTTATTCATATCTATTCATCTTATCAAATTATTTGAAACAGGCAATAAAGCTTTGGCTATAATGTCATCTGTTAAAAGTGTCTCTCCGGCGCTTCAGTGTGCTATATAAAATCAGGGCATTTAGATTTTTAACTTATTGGTCATGTCCCTGCAGAGTTTCCGTACATGCGCAAAACATATACACGTAGACGACATACTGTATACATTCGTGTATTTATATTATCATATTATTATAGTGCATAAACTACCCAGTTCGAATGTGGACAGAACATGTTCAATCAAAAACGTTTAAATCTTGTGATGGATTTAAAAACTGGAGTGTACTATTTTTAGTTTAGAACCTTGGGTTCTAATAAAAAATATTTGTGAAATCATCTTCGATTAACAATACAACGGTTCACATTCATTGCTTTTCGTGAATTGAAACTTACAAAATATGGCGACCGAACATTGGACATTTTGTTTGTTTACATTGTGTTTGTATATAGGTTTATTAGCATGTAGTCCGTGCAATTTCACTTCAGAATTGAACACTGAGAAGAAATTGAACGAATCCATTTATGGATCTGATGGAGCGATAATGTTTATGTTGGAAGGACCTCAGGACAATTGCTACATTGATTTAGATTTTGTGTTTGAGTTTATTCATAACAACACGCAAGAGACTGCAATGAAGCATGAAAATACTACAAAAGAAGTCCTCCTGAAAGAATACGAGTTTGTCTGTTCGAGTAGCATATCCGTACATTTTTTCACGAAAAATTCAACATTTGATACAACTTCCCGTCATGCAAACCTGTTTGTGGCACTTTTGTTAGGCGTATGCTCAGTTTATTTGGAGGAATTATCTTTGATTGCAAAATATGGAACTATTTGGTCGATCGTTCAAAGTGACGCTCTGATACATGTTCCGTCACAGAAAACAAGTTGTACATTTGCTAAGCAATTACGAATAATTCATTCAAAAATAGACTGCGTATCTGAGACTAAGTTTTTCTGGGAATTTTGCGATGAGGTTTTTGAAAAGGTAAATATCTTACAGCTAGAAGCATGTGCGACAAAGCATGTAAATATAGAAGCAGAAACTTTGATCCAAAGGTTTCCGGAGGTTCAAGCGTTACAGCTTAATAACATTGACTTGTCTACAAAAATGACGTTTCCTTGGACTGACATGTATGCTGATTCCGCAAATATCAGAACATTTATATCGAGCGATGCTGATATGAATAAATCAGTATCTAGCATGGGACGAGATTTTCGAATATACAACTCGGACATTGTTAACATGGTTTGTCTGAATGGAATTATTTCAAACATTGTGATAAACAATGCAAATTTTAACTCAAATCAAAGTGAGATATTTAGAAATGTTACTGGACTCTACAAGGTGGAAATTTCTAACAACACAATGACAGAAATCAACGCATTCTTGTTTAGAAACCAGACAGACATTAAAAGCATCAATTTACAACAGAATCAACTAAATACTATCCCAGCAAACATTTTTGAAGACCAACATCATTTGCTGTTTCTCGACCTGTCTTTTAATAATTTGTCTTCGCTAGATCGAAACCTGTTGAAAAATCAACAATTTCTACAAGAGCTTCATCTAGAAAACAACCGACTACCAGCATTGCCGCATGATTTTCTGAAAGAACAAATAGGTTCTCTTAAGTTTTTGTACTTGTATTCGAACCCGATTAAGACAATCCCAGTTATGCCTTTGTACGGAGCACGTATAGAGATAATTGATGTACACGGCAGCGAAATTACGGGAGAAAGCCTGATAAATCTGGCCAACAATATCAATATCTATGATTTTCTCAAAGGAATAGCTGACCACAGAGAGTCAAAGTCAAGTACAAAAGATAGAGGAGAGTCTCTCCAACGACCTCTTCTTGATTTGTCATTTTGCAATATAAGAGATATTCACTTGAACTTAAAAGTAAAAAACAAGATGTCGATGGGTATATTGGTGTTATTTAAAACATTTAGCATTAAAGGTAATGGAAACCCGTTTAAATGTAACTGTGGACTGTATGCCATAAGACTTCTATTTACAATTAAAGAAACACAAACATTAAAATTGGACTGGGTTTGTGAATATCCAGAGGAACTTAAAGGAAGGAAAGTAACTAGTCTAACGGACAGAGATATATACTGCCCCATCAATGTTACCGACTGTCCGAGATTGTGTATCTGCTATATGAGGTACGATTTTAGTTCATTGATTGTTGACTGCCGAAATATCAATATGTCAATATTACCGCCTGTAATGCCAAAAGTACCCTTGGAATTATGGTTCAAGAACACAAGTCTTCTGAAACTAGATCAAAGGGACTATTTGGTAAACGTATCTGTTTTGGACATTTCTGAAAACAAACTAACTCGTTTTCAACCACTAACTGCGTCAAAGTTACAAAATGTCACCATTTTGAATATAGAAAACAATCACTTTACATCACTTCCGGTACAAATACGATACACAAACATTAAAAGTATATATTTAGACGGGAATCCATTAAAGTGTGACTGTCACACAAAGTGGATGAAAGCCTGGCTACACAACAGATCGTGCCCAGTCATGGATTGGAACGCTATACAATGTACAGACAACGCTAAGAGGGTCAATACATTTGTTACCACTCCAGATTCTGTATTCGTATGCCCGGAGATTGAAACACCAAGTATTGCAGAGCACGTGGTAATCCCGTCAACCATTATTGGATCTTTTGTGTTTATAATCCTTATTCTGTCCCTAACTATCTACTTCCAACGGTTTACAGTTAGAGTCTTACTTTATATGATATTTGGAGTGAGATTATGCTATAGACTTGATAATGATCATGGCGATGTGAAATATGACAGTGTTGTTATTTACGACAAATGTGATCAAAACTTTGTCAACAGAAACGTTAAAAGTCATCTCAAAGTACTGAACTACGGCGTAGCCGATATTTACGACCACTCTGTTATTGGATTAACATTTATTGATGGAATTAAAAAGTTGATTTGTAATTCAAAAGTTACAATATTCTTTCTGACAAAAAATAGTTTAGATAACGACTTGATTATAACTTTATGGAACATTACCTCTGAACGAGTTTTCAAAAGAAATTTAGACTCTATTATACTAGTACTAGACAAAGAGTTTCGGGAAAAATATACGGAGGAAAATATGCGTTTGTACGTCAAAGCTGGTAGATACATCAAAAAGGATTCATCACTATTGCTTAAAAGTATACAATATCTAATGCCACCTCAAAAACCTCTTAACCAGAACCTGGAATCTAATGATAATGAATTAGACTTTGAGGATATTGGAGCAGGCGATGTGTATTTAACAGAACAAAATCATCGAATCACTGCGAACACTTTTGATGAATTCTCTGACGAGAGGCAACCTGACATTTTTATAGTTTTTCCTGATGTAATCGACGAATTACACCAACTTGTTAGGTATACCATAATACCATATCTTCTTGAGAGAAACCAAAGAGTTAGTGTTCTTCAAGATGATTTTGTCTTTGGTGAAGATATCAGGATAGGCATAGAAAGTAGACTTAATAAAATGAAACATGTGGTCTTTATTTTATCGGAGGAAATTTTGGAGGATGAAGTCTTGCAGTACATCCTGTGCGCAATTCTTACCAAAGCATTTCTGCGTAGCGGTAATTATTTGCTGCTTTTTACATATGGTCTGATTGATGAAAATAAAATGCCGGAGAACTTGAAGAAATTTATAAATAGCCATATAACAGCCAGTATTAGTGATACCAACTTTAAAGACCGAATGCTAGAAGCTATAACGTTCGAGGAAAACCAAGACATTGACAATGAGGATACAGAAAGTGTAGCAATAGAGAACTGTGAAGATGATGAAAAATTAATCTAAAATTTTTAGAATGATATGCTTAAAACAAGGTGTTGTTGTCTTGGATTGGTAATAGATTAAGAAATATTCTATACATCAGATACATACATCTTGCTAAGCAAATAAGTAGTTTTCTTTTCACCTTTAACATATAGATTGGAAAATATTGTTGTAGGACGTTTGTGAAGTTGGCAGCCTAGCAGCCTAAAGAAAATTTAGAATCGTACAAACAAGAAAACTGCCGGAAATGTATTATTAGCACTTCCTTAGATCATTCCACGCATCTTTTCAATATCGTGATCTTTATTTTTTAAGATGTTGAACTTTATTTTTTATTGTAACCATTCCACGCTTTTTTCCGTCCGTCTGTCTCGTCTGTATTTTTCCGCTCAAATACCTTGAACCTTTGATATTCAATCGTACATTTCCTATAAAAATTATATGGTGACAGCATGTGTTAGCACATGATTTAAGAAAGAGTCACTTTAAGATAAAAAAGTTTTACTATTCTTTTCATATTTAATTATTTACTATGTTTAATTACAAGCAATTGTTAATGTAGCTTTAGTTGAGGATTTTCATGTTCGAACTATGGTAACTGGTTGACGCCATTTCGTATTTTTGCGCTTGCACAACAAAATGTAAATAAAAATGCTAAAACACGAAAGGACGACGAAGTGACGATGAAGTAAAACTTTGTCGTGTTTTCGTGCTTTCTATTTTCGAGTAGTTTTGCGACATTCAAAGGGGCGACAATTTCACAATTAGTTTCCGAATTTTTGCGGCGAAAAAATCTAAGATACAACATGTCGTACATCACTCACCATACCATCATACCTTTTATGAATGGATACAATTTTAGGATGGTCTAATGACACCGTGTACACATTTTGAAATAGGAAGTTCATCTTGATATTTGATACAGGGTTTAATTTTTGTTGCTATGGAAAATGTGAAGAAACTGTAATTTCTCATTGAGATAAGATATCAAAATATTTATACTTTATGTTAGTGTTGCACGGTGTTTTTTTATTATTTTCTTCATACAGCTAAATATAAATCATGCCTTGAAACAGACCTTCTTTGATCATAAAATACATGCACAATTGTGTATTAAGACTTTGTTTATTTCTACTTTTTTTATCCAAAATTAGTTGTTTTTTTTAAACTCTTACATTGAGCAATAGTCTGAACCATATAAGTACAATTATAGTGACTTACTATTTTGTATGGAAGTAAAATACTATATTTTGTCTACATTTTGCTACTTTTACGATACATACTCGTAATTTCTCATTCGGCACTACTAACTTTAGGTTATCATCATCTAATATTCTCTTAAAATTTAAAAGTCCTGTTTGCTGTTTTTTATTAACACAGCTATGTACCACATTTATAATAAAAGAATTTGGAATATTTACGTACGTTTCAGACGACTGAGTAGCGGGGCAAATTGTAAAAACTGATTATTTTCTCATTCCTTTCACGCGGATGATCACGTTTACTTTTGTGTAGAGGCAATTGTCACATAACTCTACCCGAGTAGAGTCACGTACACTAACTAGTTGGTATACAGTTCATGTTGTGGTAGGGCAAAACGAATTGCACAAATTAACTTTCTTGCTCAACTATGAGTTGGAGCATCTCTGAAATCGAGTCCGAGAACATTTTCCATTATTATAAAATAATTCAAGAAAAACTGACTTTTGAATAAAAATATTTTAAACCAATCTAGAAAAAATATGTAAATATGCCTCGGTTTATGCTTCGGTACGTTAAAAATAATTTTCAAGAAGGTTTTCATCCTGATTTCTTATAGGTTGTGGGAAAAGTCGAGTGGGAGCATTTAGAGAAAAACACTTATCGCGTTTAGGCAATGAATTTATAAACTTTTTTTTACAATTATCTCAAGGACTATAGCCATTCTTTGGTGCGCTACATTATTTTTTTACTAATCTTACTATTTCTGATAAAAAAAATCGTATTTTACCCTTGAGTCGACGGATTTTCGGCAAAAATATGGTCAGAGTGGAGGGCATTCAGCATGTGCGCAATGACGTAGTATCCTACCATTGCAACTGTTTATAATCCCCCATCCAAAAGGCAGCAGATGAAATGATAATGCATGTAGTCTCCGTCCATCTTTACGCACAAGTTTACGAGCGAATACTTTTCCGGTTTCAGCCTTCAGGAACAATAGGTAACTGTACTTGTTCTTTGATGTCATTCATTCCGTCAGCTCTTATGTGGCTATTTTTCACTCTGAAAAGAACAATACAATAAACAATGGAGTAGCCGCATTAGAATTGTCTCGCTAGAATGTCCGTCCGTCCTTCCATCCGTCTGTTCTTCCGTCCCACAATTTTTTTTGTCCGTAAGGTAACTCGAAAAGTATTTAGGATTTCAACTTGAAACATAATTGGCAGACACATCTTATTGAGGATGAGTGCTATGCGCAAGAATGATTCTTGTACCTTTTATGTTTTAAGTTAT